>NC_071256.1:24758229-24873229 GCF_023375685.1 Ictalurus furcatus | reverse complement strand
GGGAGGATATAACCACTAAAATCTCTTTAAAAACAGGTAAAATTTCCAATGTGAACAAGAAATTTGAGATTCTAGGTGATGTCAGATTTGCAATTGTGCTATCAAATGTGTTCAGCTAAGAGGTGCAGACCACAACCATTAATGCTTATTCCAGAGCTATAGCTTGGTCAAAAGCTAAAAAGACCCTGAGGTCACGGGGATTTTATCAGTTCTGATCAACAATTTTGTTGTTTTCTTATGATAAAGCCATAAGAAACGCCAGGACTGCTGACCTATTTCTTACAAATGGTTATGAATTTGTAATTGTAATAATATGTTGCTTAGAAACAAAACCATTGGCTTAGCAAGAAGGTACTTCTTTGAATAAACATTTAATCTTTATAATCCCAAGTAAACAAAGCTGTTGAAGCCAGAAGAACTTGTATTAACTGATCCTGAAACCACAGGAGAGGAAAGAGATGATGATGGTGATGATGATGATTGTGATTGTAATTATCATGATGGCGGTTGCAGTAATTACAGAGGTGGTTTATAATTTTTTTTTCAATTGTTGTCATAGAGATAATGAAGCATGATGTTCGACACTTAATGTGAAGATGAATTTAGTCTTGTCATCATCCTGCCATTTCCTCAGTGAGATATGATTGCACAAGATTTTAAGGCATCTATTTTCCAGTACGTGCATGGGGAACTTAATGATATAATAATTTCTATCCTCACCCAATTGCTATTCTCAGTGTCACTGTCCTTAAGTAACAAACATGGAACTCATGTAATATAAAATCTGAACTGTAAAAGAAAGAATGGTGGCTCCGCAGCTGAATTTCTGTGCTATTAGGTTGTATAGCAGGAAGCTATAGTAAGGTTGTGATTTCAAATCCTCTGTTTTGACAGAGCTACTGTTGAACAAGGATGAACACTTCAACCTTTTATCTCTGTCTTCGGATTGTGTTCTGTATCACTTGTACGTCTCTAAAAGCAGATGCTGTTTGTAGTTTTAGTCCAGGAAATATTCTCTATGTAACATACAGTAGACCCTGATCTCTTGAGAAATTTTGTACATTTTCATATGAATTCATGCAAATGGTTGGTAAAATTGCATCATTATGAATTGACTGAAACTACTGTAGGAGGTGAGAGAGTAATAGCAGCAAACTGGAGGTGTAAGTTCAACCATACCTTTCATTCTTCCGTTCTTTCTTTTTTTACTATCAGTGATATAACATACAGGGAGTAGAGAAAATAACCGTAATTCCAGATGAATCAGTAAGTCATTCTGAGTGTCTAAATGTCTAAAAGCAATGCACAGTACACATGCTTCTTGTTCTTTTTATTTTTAATCTATTTATTTATTTTTTTAAACTAATGTTTCAATATAATTTATTATTAATGAATGCTATATGTTTCCAATGTGAAAGTGTAATTCATTATGAAGTTAGAAAACTGTGAAAAATATGTTTTTGGGTGGCTGGAATCGCAGATCTGCAAATTTCAGAAACATGAAAAATGTCAATTGATTCAAGAGATGATTCAAATGATGATAGCAGATTTCAAGTAGGGAAAGGTGCTTTGGAAAAAACTGACAGTGGGTGAATAGTGATGCTTATGGAAAGCAATAGGCAGGCATTTAAATATGACAGCATAAGTGACGTCTGCAGGAGTTATTTATGACATTTTGAATTAAGGTGGTTTGAAATACACTGTTTACCTGCTTTAACATGATAGTCAATCTGTCCCCCCTCACCCCAACCCAACTAGATCAGCCAATTTCTCATCAGTCCACATCCTCTTTGACCCTTCAGCAGAGTTTGACACAGTCAACCAGAAAACTCTGTTGTCCATTCTCATGATTCTTAGAGTTCATGACATACCATGGCAATGTTTTGCTTCCTACCTGGAGGGATAGTCATATCAGGTGACATGGATAGGATCCACATCTGCTCCATGCAGACTCTGCACTTGTATCTCACAAGGCTCAGTGCTAGGTCCTCTTCTGTTCTTGGTCTACACCCACTCTCTTGGTGAGGTCATATTCTCACATGGGTTTTCGTACCACTGCTATGCTGATGGCACTCACCTTATCCTCTCCTTTCCTCCCTCAGACACTCATATTTCTGCATGGATCTCAGCATGTCTGGAAGACATGTCATCATGGATAGCAGCTCATCAGCTGAAATTTAATCCCATCAAAACTCAGATGCGCTACATCCCTGGAGAAGCACCCTCATGCCAAGCTCTTGTAATACCCCTGGACAACTCTCAGATCTCATTATCTGTCACTGCAGGCAACCTTGTGGTAACCATGGACAATCAACTGTCCTTCTTGCCTCACATCGCTAAACTGACACGCTCATGCTGGTTTGTCCTCTACAACATTAGGAGCAGCTGGCCATTTCTATCTACAGAGGCCACTCAGGTCCTTGTTCTGTCCCTTGTCAATTTGAAACTGGTCTACTGCAACTCGCTTCTAGCATGTCTGCCTCAGCATGCCATCTGTCCTCTGCAACTAATCCAGAATGCAGCTGCATGGCTTGTTTTCATCCTTCCCAAGTTCTCCCACACTACCTACTGTACCTACCTTAAAACACATTGTTAGGTTGGACCCACCATCTCTCAGGATACAAGAAAGACATGCATTAAGGTTCTTCTCTGTTCTGGCACCTACGTGGTGGAATAAAATTCCCCTGGCTGTCTTCACAGGATGACTAAAGACATACATCTTCATGAAGAACTTAAATTAGCAGGTTGTTATTGAAAATGTGTTTTTTTTCCCCCATACTAAACTAACCTCCCTAGCAGAATTTTAGACTGATAGTTATCTTACTCCCTGACCTAGTAAACCAGTATGCAGATGTGTTTGTTGTTAGAGACTTCAAACATTTCTGTAAGTTTGCCAAATGGCATAAATGCAAATAAATGTAAATGTCCTGGACTATGGGATATTAAATTTTTTTATACTGGTACATTTTGACAGATCCAACATAAAAATGAGACATATAATCCAAGCATAAACTATTTTAATGGCCTGACACTGATCACAAATGGCATAAGTGCTTCCACCGTTGGATTATTCACAAATTTAAGACTGTTGAAAGAAGCAAAGCGAAGATCACAACCAATCATCAATCGGTACTCCAGAGGATTGGAGTAGATGCCAGTACTCAAATGTGCTTACTTTAAAGTCACTTCACAGTTATAAAGTAATCAGTCAAACTCCATATGATATAATCTTAGAAGTGAAAAAAAAAAACTAGCAAATGTTCTTAGAACACCCAGAAAACTTGACAAATTGAACATTCTTTGATCCCAAAGTTCATAGCCAATGTCTTACTAATTTAAGCAAGGTAGATAAATACACATGGACTCATATTCTTTCTAAAGACTTCAGGTCTTTCTTGGGGAATCTGAGTAAATGAAACCGGCCAGTTCATTACACCATTGCGGAACCAAACATGAAAAAAGTCTGCGTTTCAGAATTATAAGCCAGGAAAAGGGCAAAGAATGAGAGTGAGGTCATTTAGAGGAAACCAAGGTGCTTAGTTTTCAGTGCACAAGAAAGTTCATAATTAATATCTGCAAAAATTACGGCTGCAGCTTCAGTCTGTTTACATAAAATATACTATAACTGATGAAGTCACCGTACACTTCCTTTCCTAGAATCACAAACTGTACTACGCACTTCATGAGCCTACTCATGCATTTACACACTTTGTGAGAACGAACATGCCCTGTGCCCATATTTAATTTGTATGTACTATCAACAAGATTGTTGATTATGCTGAGCTACAAGTGGATCTGGTAGAGGAGGAGTAGCAGAGAACCTGCTGGAAACATGGCTGCTGTTTCCTTAATATGTGTTTGGGTCTGGAGAATATAGTTAGAGTACACTGACAGGGATATGACCCAGACTGCACCATACTTCATTCTCAAATCACTATATTTCTGTTTGCCTTTTCATTCACTTCACCACATGCTCATGACTTGCCACACACATGACTTTGTGTTATACTGTAGATGTTGCCCAGGCTTCTTTTATATAGTAAAAACGGATACAAGCCTTAAAAAAAGGCAATGACAGGAGCAGTGTTAATATTGTTACCAGTACCATTTTTTTTTACTGGCCTGTGCAATTCAGCTGTAGTTGATGTGATGAAAACATAAATTGATTTAAACAGAGCACTGTTGAATTTCTGGAAGCTGATTGGTCAGAAGGTGTTGATTAATTTTCTATAACAGCATGCATCTGAGAATAGCGATGGCTGTAATTGAAACCACAGGTTTATATTAATGCACTCATTCTAATACAATATTGTTTCTACATTAACAACTCACTCAAAAGAAGTTATTTTATATATATATATATATATATATATATATATATATATATATATATATATAAATATATATATATATATATATATATATATATATAAATATATATATATATATATATATATATATATATATATATATATATATATATATATATAAATAATTGATCTATAATGTGTATTCCTTCCTCATAATGATGTATAATTGTAGTTGAATGTTTAACTGAGAATAAAATTTTGGGGGCAAAGGCGACTGGAAGGAGACAAACACGACAAGCTTAATGTAAAAACTATCCAACACATCAACTCTTGGCCAGAAAAGCAATCCAGCTTAGCAGTCAGCTCCAAGTGCACTGTGTCTCCCAATGCTCATACTTATTCTTTGGTTACATAATTCACATTTTGGCATCTCCTCACTCCTGCTCCCGGGTGAGAGGGCAAAGGGAGACATATCTGCATTGCATCTTGACCATGTAATCTGCTGCTGTTATTTTTACACCCAGGAGCTGCACAGGTCTGTAAATCAGCAGGCGTTCTTTTCCGAAGCCTATGCTAGCTACTACCCTTCATCTGACTGGATTTATCATCCATATGGACTGGGTTTGGTGTGTTAAAACACACTGGGAAGGTGATGGGAGAGGTGCAGATATGTGGGTGTCTGAAATATACATCAGAAGCAAAGGTTAGGGTGTCACTGATGACAGAAATACTGTAGGTGAAGAATGATAATGTAGGGTGTATGAAGTAGTGATTAAGATGCTGACAGTGGTTCGGGTGGGAGTGATTAAGACAAGTGATTGTAATGTAAATGAGTGCTATAAGATCAGTGATTATAATTATGATCCCCTGCTGTTTCTTGTTAGTATATGCATGCTTCTTAAACCTTGAGATGAAATGTTGCATTAAGGGTTTACGTAGACGTATCAGTTTTGCATAGGTGATTTGATTAAACAATGGAAATGTTCTTTCTTTTATTTTTATTTTCATATATCTGTGTATCCTATGTATTGTATATCTGAGAGTGCCTGGCAGAGAGACAAGCCATCATGAAAGTGAGGCGAGTGGAGTCATCTCTGCCAAAGAACCAGTGCCTGCCTGGCAAGTTTCAGCCTCTGATGTCATCACAAGGTCTAATAGTCATCTTGTGTTTGGTTCACCTTTGTTATGTGCGATACTTCGACAAATGGCACATGTATTCGCCAGCACCTGACTAGCCAAAGGCACTGAGCCATGTTTATCAAACTTTTCAGAGGAACAGAGCTGTTCAGTTTCTCATGTAATCGCACAGCTTATGAAGAATGTTCTTAAAATATTCTAGAAGTATTCAACAGGTATTCAACAATCCAAAAAATTAAAATAAAATCCTGCAGTTTTCTAAAAACATCTCCTGTAATTAATTGTTTGATTCAATATATAGTTATGATTTCTCACACAATGTTCCCAGTAGGAAAAAATACATTATGGAAACATTATAGAAAGGTTAGCGTTAATGTTCCTATAGCTAGAAATGTTCCAACAGCATTGTAGAAATGTTATTTACTCATCAACTGGCAGGCCACATTCAACAATGTGGACCCAGCAAAGTATTTGAGGAAACTCAACAGAGAAAATATTGTATACCAATAACCATAAAAAAAATAAATAAAAAAAACTGGCCACAGATAAACGATTCTTGTTTTAGAAACATGAACCAGCTCAGCTTCTGTATCCAATCAAATGCATAACATATATTTACATTATTTAGCTGACATATCTATTCAGACCCAAGATCTAGCCACATGGCTTGAGACCTGAAACACTTTCAGAGACTTTCATTAATTTTTCCCTTTATTTACCTTCTCTGATTCCCGAACTTACAATATGCCTAATTTAAATAAGGTTAATGACGGACAGAGAATTCTGTGCTTTTCTCTGATACAAGTTCACAATAAATGTATCTCATCTTTTCAATGTCTATGGTGTTAGTCAAATGTGACCTGAAGATCCACTAGAAACCAAAACACCCACTAACCACTGATTTGTCTTATTTATAGCCATAAACTAATCACCAATAGTTACGCATTAAAAAGTAACTGTTGTCACTATTCATTCATTTTAGTTGCTTATCTGGACCTGAATTTTATGTAACTACAGCTTTACAAAGTTTAGTCGATTATCCCTGTTATATACCAATGATATATAAAATAAAAGTTGACTATTTGGCTTGCAAAACACTTCTATTTTCTTGATATACAGCATGTATTCCTTTCTTATTTTGCAGAATGGGTTTTTGAAACAAAGGTTCCTAGAACTATAACATTCAGAACTTACTGCCAATCTTTTTTTTTATTTTTTTTATTTTTAAACTGAAAAGTACCTTTTAAACCAGATTAATATTATAAATTCTTAAAAGCAGTGGTCCTATTCCAAGATTAGCACTTTAGGAGGTTGGGAGTACATGATCACCTTTGCCACCTGTAAAGAAACCAACTACTCTGTAGCCAGCTGGTGAAAGATGGAATCTTGGCACATTAGCATATAATTACCAAACATGCCAATACTTTAAAGGAATGAAACATTGGACTGAGTTTTATATGATGAAAGAAGATGACTATGTCCTGAAATCTGTTTTTATTCTTTTTGTCTGGCTGAGTAAGTTCTTTTGCCTTTCTCTGTAACCTTAAATTCTGTATTGTCATGTCTAGACAATGTTAATGCACAGGTGGGATTGCGATTGAATTTTCCAGCATTATATCAACTACCCATTAAGAATATGAGGGTATAAGGGTACCCGTACACTTTGGTTGATACTCTTTGTTGGATTTTCACTGACGCAGTCTGGAAATTGATGAGGGCAGCTTGTTGTCTGTATCTCTGTACCTTGCATCTAGTTTGCATCTATGCATTTGGCTTGTAATGAATGAGTAGGACTCCAAACAAATTGATTTATTGACTAGGAAGGGAGGATGGGTCCATTCATCAGTACATGGCTAAGTCACAAGAAGGAAGACGGACAGAGCCTAAAACATTCTTCACTCACCATATCGTTTGGTGTGTGTTTCTGGCACACACTGTCTCAGGGATGGTGGTAGGATGCTGTTAAAAGATCCTATATGCAAGATTAAATAAAGAGGGTCATTCCTTATCAAAGCACTTCAAGAAAGGACGTTTCAACACTACCTTTTAGAAAACCTGGCACCCTACGAACTTGTCACGGAATAACCCAATTGGTTATGCCTCCAAAGTCTGTAATATAAGTTCAATTTCTTTGCAAGTATGTATTAGTGGTTGCATAGACTAGTCTAGACTAATATATTCACTAGTCTTCACTGTTAGGTGGTAGTAAAAACAGTGAGGTAGCAGGTAAGGAGATGCAGGCAGATGGTAAAGTTGGCTAAATGTACTTTGTTGTGTGAAAATATTTCAGACATGATGAAGCCAGTTGTGCTGTTAACTGGGGCAGCTGTGGTTCAGGTGGTGAAGCGGGTTGTCCACTAATCGTAGGGTTGGCGATTCGATTCCCGGCCCACGTGACTCATGCCGAAGTGTCCTTGGGCAAGACACTGAACCCCAAGTTAGCACCTTGCATGGCAGCTCTGCTACCATTGGTGTCTGGCTGTGTGTGTGAATGGGTGAATGAGACACATTATATAAGTGCATACCATAACTGAACAAGACCATGTTTTCTCTTTTTTTTGTCCTTTAAACCTAAATAAAACTGAAATAAATCCTTGCATCCTTGTACCTTGGCATAGTGGATTCTATTGTGACCAGTGCTATGTAAGCCACAGGTTGCACATCACTATCCAATCCCACTCAGCTAGTTTAGAATCGGTTCAAAAAGTAGCATGAAGATTCATCTCACTACTCATTCCAGAGTTTAACATGGTAGAAAAACCTCCAAACCACTGCAATGGACACCGCATGCTCCATCCATTATTAAGCTATAAGAAATTTCCTTATACCTGCACAAATAAAAATAAATAGCTAGACCAGAATCAGCTTTTGCTTTAACGGCTAGTCAACAAGTAAAATAAGCAGTTGTGCTACCCCTAGTGAGTATATACAATATTTCTAATTTGATTCACTGCATGATGAATGTGGTTATGCTTACAGTTGTGATCATTTATATAAACGCTATAATTCTCATGTCATTCTCTATACATGTTTTTATCGTGAGAGAGGGAGAGTCAGTCTGTGTAGGTCAAACCCCAATTTCCTCTAGTGAGCGAGGGTTTTATTGCAAGGGCATTGTACCCAAACATTTTCTTTGGCCCCAGATTTTAGATTCACCACAAACAACCTCTTGTTGCCAGCCTCAGTGTTTCCTCAGCTGGAGGATAACCTCTGCTACCTCACATCCCCCCACCTCTTTTCTGTCTCAGTGCTTACATCTCACTCTACCCTCGTCCTCCTCTTTCATAACCTTCTCCCCCGAACTCGTTTATGGTTTTCTTTTGACAACTCCCGGCTTGCAGCCTTTTCAATTTCATCCATACTCCTCTACTGCCTTCTTTTTTCATGTCTCACTCTCCATCTCCCCTGCATTCCTCATTCTATTTTTCTTTCTTTTCTTTCAGATTCTCTCCTTTCGCTTGAAGTGTCCTCATCTTCTTTCTGCTAATCTCGGCAAAGTTCATGCTGAATTGCAAATTGAAAGTAAATAAATTAATCAGCTGGCTTAATCAGGGTATTCAAGAAATCATTCAAGTAGAACTGCATATTAGCAATCTGGCTAGAATCAGTGTTTTTCAAGTTGTATTAAATAGCCTTATTTCCATTCCAGGGGAAATTCATTTAAAACAAACAAACAAAAAAAGTAAAATAAATGAAATATTTGGATATTTATTTGAACAGCAAACCAAGAGAAAATAAAAGGTTTCAGACAAAACAGGAGGGGAACATAGTGGGGTTGGGTTGGGCAGGGACTGCAGGCCTCTGGCTTTTGGATAGTTCTGGATAGTTTCACAGAACCTTCTAACATGTGCCAAAGACAAATCTACTCACACAGAATTATGGCCACACACTTAATGTCTCTGCTGGTTAAAACCACTACTAACAGTACATGGAAAAAAATGGAACATTTTTGAACAACCTATATTTGCACACATCCCCTTGGTTGGACTGACTGCATATCAAAAATAGTCTTGGCTTGAAGAAGGTTAAAGGGCAGGAGTACTTAACCTTGACACATCTGTACAGCAGTTTTTCCACCACACACGCACACACACACACACACACACACACACACACACACACACACACACTCTTGCAAGTCATTTGCAAATGAGGACAGTAGAATGATGATAATTCAGTTAAAATTCTTAGAGTATTTGAAAGTACTGTAATGTTTCCCTGATTCCCACAGTGACTTCAACTGATAAATAGACTTTTCCTATAAGGCTTTCCATGTAGATGATCAGGATAATGTACAGTTTCAAATTTCCATCTGGACAAAATGATTGTGCAGGCCTGTGATGTTGTGGTTGGTTACAACTTCACTGCCCAACCTGACCTCTGTAAGAACTATTTGGTCTTTCTTTTAAAGAAAATTGAGTTGCTCCACTGTGAGTTATTTAGCTGTGAAACTTACAGCGACCGATGGATGGAAGGTTTACGGTAAAAGCAGCAGATGGTGGACCAGCACTTTGGCACTGCCTCGCCTCCAGCTTTCCCCTCACTAAAGTTCAGTTTCCTGTTCTAGCACCTCACCGACTCTTTCTTCAAAGCCATCATTATTTTTCACTCTGTCATTCTTCCTTTCTCTCTCCCTCACCTCCTGTTATGAGTATAGGGAGTGCTACGTGGCCGGACAGGAAGGCAATAGCAATAGTGCGGAGGGCGATGAGCAGTATGGGACTTTGAAGTACTTTCTAAAGAATGGCCGGGGGTACAAGGGGAGAAATTACTTGCCATAAAGAACAGCCAAGGCGTGAGTAAGCAGCAAACTATTCATTCGGGTTCTGGTGCTGGTGTGGTTATGAGTCCCTGGGGAGAATCTGAGGACCCCACCAGGCACCTGAGAGGGAACAGATCAGTGGGATCAGGGCCGGGCGTTGCTGGAGGTGGAACTAATGGGTCCATGTGTGTGCAGACACTTCTGAAGACCAGATGCGGGATGGAGAATGGTGCTGGAATTTTCACACTATGGCTATCTCTGGAGAGAGAGAGAGAGAGAGAGAGCGAGAGAGAGAGAGAGAGAGAGAGAGAGAGAGAGAGAGAGAGAGAGTCTAATGAATTCATGCAATATCAAACCTTGTGCACATGTTCGAGATACTCTTAGATTCATTTTCTCTTTTGAACAAACACTTATGCCCATCTCAAGCTGCTGCTAAAGCAACAAGGACATTTCAGTCTAACTTTAATTTTTCTGGTATGCGAGGTGAGCTGTTCCAATAAATTCAGTTCAGACCAAAATATATCTGTTCCATATGATGTGCTTACCCCTGTAAAAGTCACATACAGACCTCAGTGCTCTGGCGGCATTATATTATTGATAGTACCCTGACCCTATGAAGCTAACATCTTATTCAGTCTGCCTAATAATTACCATCCAGCATGTGGAGCCATAAATCATATCAAAGATTGTGAATAGAAAGCAACTTGAGGGCCATTTGTTAAAAAATTTCACATTCATGAATGAGTCATGTAATTTTCTTTAACTCTTTCTATAGTAAACCATCAGATCAAAGGAAAGTGTCTCTTGTCTGTAACTGATGTTGTATCATATGCTGTTTTCATGCAAGATGCGTGCTGATCGAATGTGAAGGTCTTATGTGGAAACAAATACAAGGCTTGGGTTGATCTCAATCAAACTGAATGTGCTTTTGGCTCTCATGCAAGGCTCTACATGGGAACTGCTTCGGCTATGACATCCTCATGCTTTCCATCAGTTCTGTTCCACTTTGTCTCGCCTGCACTAATAATTCTTTTGGGTGTGTTTTTATCCCTTTTGTACCTTCTCTTTTGTTCTCTCTGGCTAAAATCAAAGTGTACTTTGGATTAAGGCAATAGCCAGCTGCTGTAATCTCAGAAATGTTAGGTCGCAAGTATTTCAGGGCAGACTCTGTAACTAAACCACGCTCTAAAACTAGCTGGATTGCCATACTTTCCTTTCTCTTTATAGACAGGATTAATGTGACTTTTGCGAGTGCAGACCACACCTTCAATTAATGACTGTGGTTTCAAAAGCGATTGCAAAACAGTAGAAGGAGAAAAGAACTCACAGAACTTGGGCTGGAGCTCTGGGCAAATTCTGCTTTGTGGTAGAAGGCAGAATTCCCTTTGCTAAAGATCCAACAGGAGTTTAAAAGTCATGGAGAACAGGGAAGAGCTGGTGAGGTGGTGGGGAAGGAAAGCCCTTCATGAAGAACAGTAGTAGTGAGCAGGGAAAATATTACCTAGTAGGCAGGAGTTTCAGGTGTAGTAGTTCTCCCAAAGTTCAGATGTTGCGTAACCACGTTACAACTGACTCATTTGGTCTTTTCATGTCTCCAGAATGAATCTGTTTGGCTACACATTCAGAAGTCAGCACAAAGGCAAATCTCTTACACTCTGGTGTTGGCCCACACTTCAGACCATACTTTTGGGATTTTGTAGCTGTTGCATGCAGTTGGGTTATAGTCTGTGGCTAAAGGCGTTTAGTGCCTTACTTATAACACTTCACCAGTGCAGATTTCTGCTCTGTTAAACAAGTCCAAATGGGAGGAAATGAGTGAAAACAAACCTTCACATAATTAATAAGTAGTAGCTATTAACTGACTTATAAATGCTTCCCAGGAGATCTGCCCTTAGGATTAAGCAGAACCGAGAAGGAAGCTTAATGTGTGTTTTCTCAATGAAACACATTTCCTGCTGTGAGCCAGTGGACAGTGGACTGAGCCAGGAAGAAATACTCTTAATGCCATCTAGCAAGCGGAACTGGAATATTCCAGGACTTCCAAAAAGTCCTGACTGACTGCAAGGCTAGCCAAGTCTCATGGTACAGCATGGAGACAGTGACACCACCCTTTTCCTATCTGCCAGCATTCATCGGGATCACTTCTTCCAGGTCATAACTGGATCAAAGCCGGAGAGGCGTCACACTCTTCCTCTTAAAGCTCTAGAGATCTGTGTGTCACACTCTATTGATTTCTCACCCCTCTTCTCCTTCACCTTGTCAGTGTCTGCCTTCCATTTCTCATGGACAAAAAACATTCATATTACCCAGTACATTCTCCAAAGAAGCTGTCAGATTCGGACTCAAGTAAACTCAACAAGCTCTGGGTCATTTGGCTCAGTGTGAGAGAGTGTGATAACATGGTGAAACACATTGCTCTGACAGCTGTGTGTCACACGTACGCACCCACACAGGAAAAGGGGTCAGAGTGCAACCCAAGAGCCCATTTATGGAATTTTATTTAATAGGGTAAAGACACTAAAACGATTCCATGCGCAGGCAGTTTACCATTTGGATGACAAGCTTGTGATGACTCTGCCTGTTTTTTTTTTTCCATGTTCCACTAGGATGTGTTTCTCTCTAAAGTATGCAAGTTTCGATGTCAGTATCAGTGCCAAGCCATAATGCAATCAAGACACTTTGTCTCATAGAAAAGATTTTTGTTGTTTATGCTATTATCTAAGCACCATATATGTCTCAGTGGATCTGTACAGATTTGTACTAAATGAGTTCATCTTTTGGAATTCTAACCGCACTGAGTGTCTGACCAAAATGGGCATGAATTGTGTAGATTAGTAGATTGGCAGTGTAGAAGTACGCTCATATACACTTCCATAACTCATGCATATGGTATATATACTGTACGTGGTTGCATGGAGTAGTGGAGTACTGTCACCCTTGCTGGAGTGACATGACAGAGTCTTAAATGCTTTCATCAACAAGCTCTGCTAACTGTCCGCTGACAGTGTTGTTCACCACCCATTAGGCTATGTGTTTACTCGAGCATGTCGTCTGTCACAACTGAGCCAAAACCAACTGGATACAATTATTGCACCTCTCATACTCTTGCTTTTTTCCTAGTCCTCCTTCTCCCTCAGCTCTTGTATTGCTCGTCCTCTTTCCCTTCTCATGTTTCTTCTCACCATCTAGTCATACATGTAGGTACTGTAATGATAGGCATGGATGGGGCTGTATGTTAGCTCACCAGTTGTGCAGTCAAAGCAGAAGCTTCCTGCCAAGTATAGAGATGGAATCCATATGGGATGAGAAGTTCTGGGTTGGGTTAAACAATAAAATCACACTTACTGTGGAAGCTGGAAGGGAAGAGAATCCACGTGAGGAGGTTTTCCATAGATGGTCCATGTGGAAAACAGAAAACAGATTGAGCTATCAAGAAAAATTTGCCTCAGGTTTTGTCAAAGGGCAGTGTAGATTAGAGTTATGGATAATGTCTGTTATATATAGGGATATTGTAGTATTGCTGAATGCTGCTTGTCTGAGGCCCAAGGAGATTTTACGGACATATAAAGAGACAAATTTATCATGCTTATTGATTCAAAGAAACCTCTAAAATGCACATTGTCCTTCAAGAGAAACCAATTACCAGCGTTTTGATTACAGACAATTCACTCAAATTGTTCATATTATTTCCCAGACTTGTTTTCATCTGTGGGAAATATCTCTGTTTGGCCATAATGGATCTGGTGCAGGGGAGAAATGGATTATACGTGAGTGTCAATGACCCAAACTTTAAGTTATTCAGGGAGTATTTTTTCTTTCTTCAGATTATTTGGCAATATGCAGGTTTTCTCTCTCTCTCTCTCTCTCTCTCTCTCTCTCTCTCTCTCACACACACACACACACACACACCTCAAAGACCAAAATGCATATATATTTATATATATACATATATATAATCTCTTTCAGTGAAACCTTATACATCATAAAGTAATTCAGCAGAAATGTGTTAATGAAGCGTATGGAGTAGTGAAAGGTCTGCATTTGGCCTTCGTAATGGCTGAGACCTTTGAAATCTTTGGATCTCACCTGATTAATGAGTACATTTTAAGGTGTGGAAAACTAAGTGTTTCAAAAGTAAAATAGATTTTAATACCTTTAATATGTTTATATTCATGTATAATACATCATATGTATATAATGTTATCAAAGCAGAATTATGAATGGGATTATTAATAAAAAAAAGTTCTGATTGGCTGAGCCACATTCAAAGCCATTGTTAAATTCTCGATGTACACAAACCTGTGACATCATCACAATAACTGAATTCCGTATTAATGTGGCAGGTTTTAATCAAATAAATCCGTTACACTTAAACAACTGTCCTTCATTTTTGTCCGTTATGTTGCTTAGCAACCAAAGCTTACTGTTAACAGACTACATTGTGTGGCAGAAATTTTTTCTGATTTTTGTTATAGATTCAATTATTTATTGAATACTGGATTAATGACAATTGTCTTTTTGAATTGGGAGCAATTTGCAGAATTTCTAAATGGTTTTATTTTGGACTCCAAACAAACACATTAAACATAATTTCACCTTCCAAACTTTTTGTTTCGCTTCATGCCTAAGGACAACCTCACCCATGAAAAAAAAAAAAAAAAAAAACACTGTGAAAAAAAAAAAATCTAATTCATTCTCAACCTTACAATCTATGGACCTACTGCCCTGCATAGTTTCAAGCTTCCTCTGCTCCCAACGTGCTTCCTTGTAATACCTTGATAATGAGATAAGAAGCCCTTCATAAACTGCCTCAGGTCAGGTGTGTTGGGAGCAGAGAAAAGCTTAGTTTTCATATGGACTCCATACAAACACATTAAACATAATTTCACCTCCTAAATTCAAAGAAACCATGACTGATTCCACACTTTGAACAAAGTCCTCACTTTTATAACATTAGCTTAAAGTCATATGGTTTGGAACTATAAAAGAAGGACAAGCAATCTAAGACCTTAAACACATTATTTTAAGATTAGGTTGTCAAACCACCACAATACAGAAATATTTAAGTTAAGTTTACATATGAAGGCATTTAATCTAGGATATCACTGTCCAACTATGAGGCAATCTGGCTTTGCTTCCAACTTGCCCACAAGTAAACACACCACTAACAAGCAAGCCCCACTACACTCTCATACCAGCAGTGGTAGCAGAGGTGAAGAAAGCAGCATGAGAGCAAAAGATAAATCGAGCAAGTGATGTCGGAATGTGGGAAGGAGCAAAGCCCCTCTTGGCAGAATCAGGTCTTGTTTGCTCAGCAAACGCAGCAGACCTGCGCATGGCTACTGAGGGAGAAATGCCCACATTGTTGGGATGGGGGTCCCTGGTTACAGGGAAGCAAGGGGCCCTGGTAGCCCAGTTTGGAGAAACAACAGGATGAAGGTCGACTAATATTGCGGTTAATTCCTCTTCCCAGTCGCCATGACTCCCAGCAGGGGTTTATTTGAAGATCCCAGACGTCAAAGTCACTGAACACTTTGTTGAACCAATGAGCACTACAAGTCAGTGCCAATCCTCAGAGAAATTAATGTATTCTGATGAAATAGGGCCGACAGGCATTGGATGGAAAAATCCACCCTCTTACCACAATGTCGTGTTTCTCTCTACACTTGTTCTTTGGTCGTTTGTCTTCATTCCTCTAGGATCTGTAGCTAGACTAAATTTCATTGGACAATGACATGTAAATAAGGCTCATTTAGCAGTTGATGCTCTTTAATTTGTGATATACGTACAGACATTCCTACAGCCTAGTCTAGTTTCTTCCCATGCTTCCCAGAAAGCTTTTATGATGAGTCAAAATGGTAGTGACCCAATTTGACAGGTCTATTATCTTCCGTAGTCTTTATCACACAAATACACACAAATGATTTTACCTTCCTGATCCCCATCCACTGCGGACGGTTGTATGAAGTGTGCAGACTCTAAAGCCTTTTAGACAGAGCCGGTTGATTGACAATGAGAACACCGTTAACACCAATGGAAATCAAGACAAATTAACAAATTCTCTTGGCCTTTGTTTATTTTCAACCTAAGAATATAGATAGCAGTGAAATGTCAGAGAGAGCTATAACCCACAAATCCCTCCTGTTGAAGTGGATTAACCCTTTATGGAGATGTTAATGAGAGAAAAAGAGAACCGAACCTCACATTCCTTTTGCGTGCTGATTAGTCTTGGCTGCTCTTATGCATATAAGAGATGTCTTTGTCACCCTGTCTCGTGAGCAAGAAATTAGTGCTGAAAGAGAGAAAGAAATGTGGGGAATAGCTGAAAGGATGAAAGAAAAAAATGGACAGATACTGAAGGTGTTAAATGGTTTAGAATTTGTCTGTGTGTGCACATGCTTTTCTCTGAATCCTGGTGTGATTTAGACTCCATTAAGTCACGAGGGCATTTATGTTTAGGCAGCCATTTTCAAGGGGTTTAGGACAGTGAAAGGGTTGGGGTGAAAAGGAAAAGAAGAGGATGATGATAGAGGAGGTTTTCAAGCCTGTGAGGAGGATATAAAAATTGCATTGGTTTAGATTTTAAGCTACTGACATGTAGAAGATAAAGTTTGTAGAAATAGCCTTAAGAGAGATAGATCTGAAAGGTACTACAAGTTCTAAAATCTGAATATTTCGGTCTTGTGGGTCAGAAGGTCATTATCAGTAGCTGCTATGTGTAAGACTCTGTTTCTAAGTCCTATAAAAGAGAGGGTTCTAACAAGCTTTTAACAGTAATTCACAGTCCGAGCTACTGGATCAGATCTGACACATAACAATGCTACATCACAAATATCTAATAAGTCACTATGTTCTAACTTAGAAAAAATTAGATTTAGTTGACAAAACACGTACTACAATTTTATTAAGGTTTTAGTCATCATTTCTCAAATTTCCCCAATATATGGGATTTACTAAAACCTCCCTCCATCTCCATCTTCAGTGAATGGTTATGTTGCATAAATGAAAATTCTGCAGTGCCTGGAAGTCAGTTTACACTGTTACACTGTCAACTCACTTACGAACTGTTCAGTAACCGCTTTATTCAAAGTGGTAATACACCCTGTATGGGATGCCATTCATGATAAAAAATACATTTATTTTTTAGGGATTTTGGTGAGGTATCATCAGGTATGCTAGCTCTAACTAGCTTGTATTATATAAGCCTAACAAAAACAAAATAATGTCACTATAGCTGAAAAGGGTTACAAATTACTGAAAAGGTTACCAAATAATTTAGGATTATTACAACATGTTTCACCACTGTAAAGTTTTAATGTTAGTGTCCATACCCAGATCACAGAAATCTATCTATCTAGTAAGTAAGTAAGTATACAAGTAAATAAGTAAAGTACAGTGAATATAAAAATCTACACACCCCTATTGAAATTGCTGGTTTTTGTGATGTAAAAAATTAAACAAAGGTAAGTGTATAGAGCACAGTGTGTCTTAATTAATTATCTCATAAAAGTGAGGAGAACGAAATAATCAAACAATTCAGATATTTTCCTCTTGTTTACTATGTTGAGGAAACTGCCATTACATTTTGTCATATATTTTGTTTAGAAGGGTGAATAGTTAAACTGGAGTAGTTATTGTCCATTTCATTTTTCATCTAGTCTTTTCAATAAAATGAACACTACTGATACTGATTAGATATGGAACACATCCGGGGTCACGGTGGCTTAGTGGTTCGCACGTTTGCCTCGCACCTCTAGGGTTGGGGGTTTGAATCCTGCCTCTGCCTTGTCTGTGCAGAGTTGGCATGTTCTCCTCGTACTTTCTGCATTTCCATGTTGTCCCCTGCCTTGTGCCTTTCCCTGGGAAACTTAGGGGGAACAGTTAGAGATCCCCCTTGACCCTGTGTAGGATAAGCAGTAAAGAAAATGGGTGGATGGATGTAAAAACAAATCAAAAGTGACCAGGAATTTGATCGACTTCACACTGACTTCTAGATACCTAGCGAATGTCACCATTGACCTCAGAGGCTCAAAAAGACATTGAAGTAAATAGTTTATGCTAGGCAAGTGGTGTCATTACTATTCAGACATACTATTTAGTAGATTCAGCTGTTAACAGTGTGTATTATGTTCCTCAGTGTGTACTGACCTGTCACTAGCAGATGATTAAATTGTTTAAATTGTGTGGTAGAGAATGGAGCGGCATGTTAAGTCATGTTACCAATGTAGCCAAGAATACCAGTTTTCTACTAGAAAGAGCTTCTAATTACCAAATTCTCCAAGGTCAGTGGTGTACAGTGCACCACTGTTATTGTTGCTCATCAGTGTGTCTGCGTGTCCTCTTCATTCAACACCTACTATAATCTAAGTAATACATTTTTTTATGTGACATGAGACGACCGCAAGAGAACTATAATTCTTATAATTATCATAAAAATGTCTATACAAGTCCTAAGGTTCATTTCCTACATGAGAAAATTTCTGATACACCTTCATGAGGTACCCCATGACAAGTGCCTTTTGACAAACACACTAGGTCGGGTGAGAAAACAGCACAGATGGTTGTTCTCATGAAAATTAGCAGCTCCAGGGCAAACAAAACAGCATCCGAGATGGCAGGAGTTTAATTTACGGAGGGTTAATGCTGCAGATGAGGGGCCCAAGAACCCGCATCACTGAAAAGGATCTCAATACCACATAGCGGAGAGAGAGAGAGGGGGAGAGAGAGAGAGAGAGAGAGACCCCCTCAAAATACACCACACAAAACTAGCTTTGGCGACCATCTGTTTTAACAGAATGAAAGTCATCAAATCAGTGTTGGATTCTAGATTTTAAGAAGTTAAATGTGGTCTCTCGTGGAGTTACTTCCCACCACGGCACAGGGTGAGAAAGCCAGAGAGGAGCTCTCAGGGTAAATTAACAGTCTTCTTGTGTAGCTGGTGGAAGAGGGGAGGGAGTGGAGGAGCTTGAAGAGGTTCTCAGTGAAGGACTCGTACAGGGTCACAAGGGTTCTTCTCACCAGAATCTCATCCTAGCTGCCAGTTGCAGCCAAGCCAAAGAACCCATCATGGGTCCCCATGGTGGTGTGAAGCTCAAGTGGTGCTGCACTTTGTTTTTAAGGTGATATACAGGGTTGAGAATGATGCCAGCCTCTCCTTGCACTGACAGAGAGGCCATTGAAAAGAGAAATCGAGAGGAGAATGTAAGAGCGACATTCATTTTATACACTGGACTAATTAGATTCACTGGTGATTATGTATGGCAAAATGGCTATAGAAGTTATAGCAGTACAGTTAAAGAATGTCCATTGTATATATCTTGGAGCTGTGAGCTTCTTGGATCCCGTCTGCGTGTTCATAGAGCACTTCCCTACACCCCTACACATAACCGGAAAATATTTTAGGAGTTGCCTGATGTGTGTTAACAGAAGTACAATAGTGGGAGTGTGGCTGGAGTAAATGCTTCAGAATAGACTCTGTCCAAGTATAGTATGTGTGTGTCCATGCCACCACAGCATACTGTATATGGCTGTAGACACAAGTTTTTAATTTTTTTCACAAAGTCATCTAAATCAAGCATAGTAACTGATGCTCATAGCTCTGAGATGTATAAATACATAAACTTAATCCTAACACTGTTTTCTAAAGGTATCCTGGATCTCTTTAAGATTTAACTGCTCAATTTACACTGGCTGTCTATTAAGTTTCCTATCGACTATAAAGTTTTACTAATGGTGTATAATGCTCTAAATGGTTACAGTGGGGTCCAAAAGTCTGAGACGGCTAATGAAAGTTTCTATTTTGCATTCTTTTCCAATCTAATATGAACATTCTCATTACACATTATATTGCCTGCAATAACTCAAGTGAAAAGTCAAATCTAGGATTTCAGAAATTCTTTGTAATTGGCGTGTCTACCCTTTAATGACAGTATTCACTCAAGCTGGCATGGACTTGCTAAATTTGTCTGAAATTTGATGATCCATGTTAGATCAAATCCATTGCCGTGTCGTCTGAACATGTGCTTCAATAGTAGAGATAAGACTGACATTTTGTGCAAAGGAGTTAACATGGTCAGTATCACAAATTTCTTTAATACAATTTTTACATTTAGAAAAGTCTATAAGAGATAGATATTCAGAATGTAGGTTTTATAAATGCTATTAAATCCTGGTTGTAAACCTGTTTTTAGTCATAGTTCCTGTCAAAAAACATATTATTTGTGACTTTGATAAAGCGATTGAGTTTTTTTTAGTTTACAACAAGGAACTCTCAGTAGAAGTTGATCCGAAAACCTGAGCTCTCTGCTGGGGGGTTAAGGAAGAACAAAATCACTGATATATTGGGGTACGAGAGCAGAAAGTCTCATTCATTCATTCATTCATTGAGAATATCCTGTGAACACTGGGTGGGAAAACATCCTTGATGGGATGCTAATCAAAGGGCACCATATACACATATACACACCTATGGGCAATTTAGAGTAGCCAATACACCTACCTGCATTTTTTGGGGCAGTCAGAGGCACTCAGTGGAAGAGGACAACATGAATGCGTGCACAACTCCACACAGACAATAACCTGAGCTCAGGATTAGACCGGGAACCTTGTAGCTCTGAGGTGGCAATGCTACCTGTTGCAGCACCATGCCACCCTACAGCATTGCACAATTACAGCATTCAGAGGACTGACTGAAAACACTCTGAAAGAACATGGATCAGGATCCAAAGTCACTGCGCTGAGAGATTTTCCCGCAATAAGACTAGACGTATTCTCAGGCTCCACAGTTTATAGAATCAGCATGTGGGGACGATGCACAGGATTTTAAGAGCTGGGTTGTGTGAGATACTCATCCCTGAGCACCTACCAGAAGTGTGTGTTCACAGTCAGCTATGTGGTTGACATTAACAGTGCACTGACATATCACCGATATATCTATACCTATAACTTACCTATAATGCCACACACAACTCCTCACAGTATATAACTTATCCTGGATGCTCTGAATTTTATAGAGGTGACTGGAGCCAAAGTAAATGATGATCCAGAAAGGCATGAGCTTTGTTACAAAAAAAAAGAAAAGAAAAAGAGGTCTGTGATTTCTTTTGCAAGTGACATTTACGGTTCACACAGAACCCTTCACCATGTCTTTAACAAGTCTCCCATTTGGCATTTGTGATAATGTTTAACCTGGCCCTAGTGAGGAATCCTGGGGTGTAATTAATTATATTCCATTGTGTGCAGTGGTTAGAGATGGTTGAAGAACAGTGATATTTAGGATAATAACAATTTGTAGCAATTCTTAAAGCATCTGTGTACAATCTTAAGTATGCAAGAGTGGTAGGTGGGCTAAATCAATATTCAGTTCATCTTGGACTGGTGCCATCTCAAACAATTAGACTTGACTGTTTGCCTAGCGGCATCAGACTCCACTAACTGCAGATATTTAGATTTCTGCATATCTACAGGAACTGACTATGTGCACATCATGGTTGAGTAAGGCATAATTAGATACATATTTGAAAAAAATAATAATGTAATCACATGTGGAATGCTGTGATTTATGGGGTGTTTATTGAAAACAATCTCCAATTTCTCACTATCTGTACGTTCAATGGTTACAACGTCACAAGATCATTTCGTGGTAGCAACAATAATAAAAACAAAGGCATGTCAATTCCGGTATCATTAAATAGATTCATTTTATGAGAACCATTATATATTAGTATGCATTATAAGACAAAACAAAGAATACAGCTAAATGTCATTTACAGGTAGACCGTGAACAATAGCTAGGTCTTCACCCAAAACCTGGTTCGGAAAATAATTCTCCAAATAGTTGAAGAAATAGTCGTGTTGGTTCAGAAGGTTTCTAAATGTAGAATCGTTTCGGTGTGTCCATTTGTGACTGTTCTAACTGACCGAATTAATATTCAGTTCTAAGCCACTATCAGAGTTCATAGTTTGACAGTAACTTAAGTGTGGGCTGTGTGTACGCAATTGAGTGTTTGTGTGTGTGTGTGTGTGTGTGTGTGTGTGTGTGTGTGTGTGTGTGTGTGTGTGTTGAATACTCCATTCTTATAACATATACTGTACAACTTCTCTATTTGATCATTCAATGTAAACAAACACAAATACCCTTACTTCTCTGTTGAAATATTACGTTTATGGTTCTAAACACTCTGGTTAATAATGTGAATATAATCTACTTAATGTTATATAAAAGATACTATACAAACTATACAAATAACAATAACACGACAATACCATCCACAAAGTACCAAGCAAATTATAGGGCTATGCTTTATGACACAAGGCAAAATAGATTATTATGGTCTTCAACTTGTCAATAATATGTATTTTTTCTTAACACTGCATTATACTTAAGGTTTTTTATAACCTTCCAGCTATATGGACGTTATGGATGAGACTTGACTGTATGACCGGTGGGGTCTCGTTTTAACTTATAAATGAAGTTATGAAGAGATACAGAGTAGAAAATTTTGGTAGGCTATAAGGAAATAACCCTTACATTAGAATTCTTCATGAGATCATATTTATGCTTCAATTGTCATTATTTAGAATCTTAAACACTTTTTTTTTTCACGTGTTCTTTATATCTAATGAAACAAGAACATATGTTTTCTGGCTTTAAACATTTTTGAACATTTTTCAATTATAGCTGTTACAAACTAGAAGTAAGGATAATCAGGGATCATGGGTTAAAGATGACACTGTTTTTATACATACATATTGTGTGGTAGTAAGGCCAAGTATTTTATACTGTACATTGCAAAAAAAGACATTCAACATAAATGAGTAGTGGTTCATTTTCCCACTTTGTGAGGCATATCACTTTCCATAAACGCGTTTGATCTGAAACAATGAGGTATTGTCCATAACACTTTACTTGAGAGTTGCTTTACTTGAGAGTGGGGTTCATAGAGCTTGTTAGTTCACTCTGTTAATTTCACCCTTTGAACTTGCAAGTTCAACAACAACAACAACAAAAAAATTAAAAAAATAAAATCAGCAACCCCACAAAGATCACTTTAGTTTTGCCATAACTAAACCAGGAAGTGGCTTGCTCAAATTGAACAGCACACTCTAACACAAACTTGGTCATTGAAAAAAAAAGAAGAAGAAGAAGAAGAAATGATTGATTTCTCAATCCAGAAATGTGAGACAGTAATTTCAGTAAAAAGGGGCTGGGTAATGTCAAGCTATATAAAAAGAAATAGAGTGAAGGACACCAAAACTGATCACTCAAAAAATGACTTTACATACTGTATATGTAAAATTAGGTGCAAACTCTGCAAAATCCACAATACAAAAAAAAATCTGAAAGAAAACTGAAAACAAAAAACAAAACAAAAAAACGGCTGAAGACAACTGTGAAATCCGAATTCCTTCACAACCGTTTCTACCAGACGCTAGCAATATCAGTCTGCTTAGCAGTGCTCGGTCCTTCCTCCAATCCTTCCTTCGCCTCCCTCCTTCCTGTGCTGATTGCTGCTGCTGGCTGCTTTAGCACTTGCCCCTCTTGTCACGCTGCTGGAACTTGCGGAGGCGACGGGCCCACTGGTCCTTCCAGGGAACGAGCAGGCTGGCCTTGTCGGCCACTACACCGCTTTGGCCACGCGAGTCCTCATCGTCTGAGCCCAGCAACAGGTACTTCCTGCCTGGCTTGATCTTGGGGCACTTGCATGCGACGTCCTTGGCGCGCACCCACAGCAGCTGGTCGCCACGTCTGATGCGGTGCTCGCCCTGCTTGTACACCGAGATGATGTTAATGGTGAACTTCCACCACTCGCCTGCCTTGTCACCCTTCAGCACGTGCACTTGGACAGCTAGAAAGAGGAACACGTAGACTTAGAGGTTAGTGGGTTGGCAATCATTATTTATATCTATTAGAGTCGTATTTGTTATAATATTGCCATATATGCACAATATATTCAACACCATTGCATTACATATTGCATGTGAGTACAAAGTATGAATTGTGAAATTATTATCAGTCATGCTGAATCAGTTTCCATAGTTATGACCAGGTGCTGTGAATTTAGCACTGAAATATATTTTAGAAATATATATTTTTTCTGTTTTCAAAGATTACTTAATCTTAATGCTTAAGAGATCCCTTATGTAGTGACATTTATAGCAACTGGTACAATGAGGCTGGACAATGAAGTGGGAAAAGAGGTACAACACTGAAAACCCTAACACGTTGACGGTTTCTCAATTGATTGAATAAACTCCTTCCCTCAATTTAATTGAGTAATGGGGTCTCCCAAAACGTGTATATTTAAGTTCACTTAACTTGGTACTCATGTAGACTGAACTTAAATGGTTAATTCACATAATATGGTGTTCATATTGTTCATACTGAACAAGAATCGAACTCAGGTCGCGGTAGTGCGAGTACCACATGCTAGCCACTAGTCCACCAGGGAACCTGTGCGCTTAACTAATTAAGTTCACTTAACTTGGTGTTCATTTCAAGTGCACTTAAATACATGGTGTCCCAAAACACACACATCATCTCTTCTACTCACGATGAGCTCTTGAACACCGGTACCAACAACAGACGAGACAAAGAGGACCGCCTTTTGCAATTATCTACCAATCAGTTCATTAGTTCAATTGTTGCCAGGCGGAACTCCTTGCATGGCCAATCACATCAAAGAAAGACCAGAGTGAGCTATTTTAATAAATCATGATTTTGAGTTAATAACACTTGAAATCTTAAGTGTATTTATTTTGTAGGTAAAATAAGTTTAACAAACTTATAGACTAACAGATTTATATATCCAAATCCCAACATTTGAAGTAATGTTTAGTCCTGATTGCTTGATTGTTTAAGTAACATTAGGGTTTACCGTGAAGTGCTAATAGAGTGCACATCATTTTACAAGTGGACTAATCAATTTCTTAAATCAGTTTGGAGCATTAGCAAACATTTAGAATGTCCATTCATATAGACTTTTACTCTACAAATGTACTACATGAACCTGACACTCAATATTATACGGTGTGTTATTTGGCAAATAAAACTTGTAATCTCAAGCTGCACGTGAGAACACACTTCATCTTAGATATACAATACATTTATAAATATTTTTAACCTGCGTTCTCTATGCGTTCTATATATTCCTGCAAGTTTAAAAGTGGGCTAACTTGCTCTTTCTGAACCTCTCCCCTCCTTCTCTCCTCACACCCTGACCCCTGACCTTCTCTTGTTGTCCTGGGCTGCATGCTCCGTATTGCAGCAACAGTTGCCATAGCACTCACAGCCAAAGACAATGTGTGCCCGCCGAGAGCATGCAAACGCCTCCTCCCCTCTCCTGCGGGACCTGCTGTAATGTTGCACTACAGTGAAAGGAGCCTTGGAAACACTCAGCTTAGCTTTCCTCCACCAGGATTGATAGAAGGAGACGGGGTGGAGGTGTAAAGTACCTGTTTCATTATTCACTTCTTTGCTTGGTTTTGGGTAAGATCTTGACCGCTTCAAAATATATACATAGGTGATGCCAGAAGGCTGGAGGTTATTCACAAGAAGCAAACTAGGTAAAGTTGGCAGTAGGCAAAAAAAAAAAAAATACCTCATTGAATTTTTAGTATCTTTAGGAAATACAAGTGTATATTACCCCGTCAAACAAACACGACCTAATGGTGCAAAGCTACGCCAGCGTCACATCATTTTGCACACACAGAGTCCGAGCTCATGAGCTAATCTGTGCTCATGATGAAGTGGTTTCATGGGGGAATGTTCCAGAAAGGCCCAGAGGGCCCAGAGGGGGCCTAGCTAAGAGTCCTTATTTCACAATTAGGGAAAATTGACCTCGTTTGGAAGTGAGACCATGTTTTGTGGTGTGAACCTCACAAATCCTCCAAGAAGGGAAATGTTAATAAAAAACAAACAATACACGTTTACAAAATGAGTGATGCTGACCCACCTGTTAACTCAAGGTGAATCATGTTTGAGAAATACGCCATTAGGGACATTATGTCAATTTGACACGGGAAGTGCTCAATTTCTATTCTTCCTCCCACTGTTGTACTCTTTAGCGACAGGGGCATGAATCGTCCCCTCTAACACAGTGGAATGTCCTGGCTTGGCAGCGGGGGGCCTGCTGTGAGCAAATTGCACCCAATTTGAGAGAAGAAAAGAGCAGTGTCGGCGTGAGGAGAGTGCACTCCCACGGGCTCGCCATTCATCCCCGCTGGCTCTCTGGGCTCGAGCCCACTCTTGCAGCCAAAGACAGAGCAAGAGATAAAAAGAGTAGAGAAGAGTGTGGTGAGGTTTGGCGCTTCTGGATGGGAAACCACTATTTATCTTCCCAGCCGCAGGGAAGATTCTAGTAGAAGTGTTCCGACCTCATCGGCTCACCGAGCCTGCTGGGTCCAAGCACCCGGCTCAAGAGCACCGTGAGAATCTGATCCAGGAGCTTCATTACAGCTCTGCAGGAGCCACTGATGAGCCACGCATGAGCTCATGGGCAGCACTGTGAGAAGGACGTGGGCTGCTGGAGGAATCACCAAAGCATTCAGACAGCTATAAATGCATACTAGTAAGGCACTGTGCCAACAGATCAGTAGAAATAAAGGCAGGTTGATGAGTGGCACGAGAGCCCTGCCAGCTCGTATGTGTGTTTGGGCGGTGCGCTGGGCCGTGACCCACTAGTCCCACTCGCCCCACACAAGTCCTGGCTAATCTAATTAGTGCGCTTGATTAGCAGCATGAAGCTCATGCTCACACCCCCGCTGGGCCACCCTACGCCCAGACGCTTATCACCATACTGACTGCTGGCCTTGTCGCGAGTATGTGTGGCATGGTTCGGGGCCCACATGTACCCTGACACACTGTCACACGCACACGGCGCTTTGATTCATTGTGCACAGCTCCCAGTACGAGACTAAGGGGTTGGCGAGTGAAAATGCAGCTCTTTATGCTTGCTGTCTCCGTAGAGACAGAGGATAAAAGAGGATGGGCAGCAAATATTTCTTTCTATCTCTGTCTTATTGTCAGTAGAGGGCAGATTTAGCACCTGATGTCAGCTGGCGACAGAGCGTTGAGACGGACTGGGCTCTGTTTAAACTGCGCCTTGGACACCCACAGAACACAAACAGACACAAAGGATGTTTTAGGGTGTGCAAACACACGGCCACACAAAGAGACGTGACTAAAACTCTTAGGCTCAGATTTAACCGTGAAGAGTGTAGAAAAGAGCAGCCCTTCAGGAAAAGAAAATTTTGGTTCATAAGGCAAGATGGCAGAAACTTTTTTCAACCCCCCATAAAGGTCTAAATGAAAAATAGCTCTGCACACATTAAAAAATCATTAAGAGAATGAATATGACAACTTGTTTTTTACTTCTGTCAAGTTGTTTCAGACGGATCACATTTTCTCCTTTGCGTTTTATGGCCTTATGAATGAGGAAAACAGAAGATATATTTCCATGCTTATTTGGACGCATTTAAAAGCGCTCGTGACCGTTTCTCCTCCCCGGCTTTGATTGATGAATTGTGAAGCTTTCTGGGCGGCTGACAGCCCTGTATAGGAATAGCATGGTCCATTTGCTGCATGCGATGCGTCGCGAAAATCGCCCAGCTGCCCAGAACGCATGCTGAGGAACCCGAATAGTCCGTGGAAGCTTTTCACTTTGTCTTACTGCTTTGTTTTGGGTCAAAAACAAAGGGAAAGCCAGTGCTTCTATTTATACTTCTTAACTGCTATGAGATGTAAGTGGTTCATAATAGTAGAATGGGAAGGAAAGCAAAGGTAAAAATAATTTGACTTTACACTAATATAACAGAAAACTGTAGAATAGAATGTGTGAGCTTTGAACTGTTTTGAATTACGCAGTAAGGAAATTTATATCAGCCAGCCAAAGCCTTCCTCTAGAGGACTGGCATGGTATCATGGACACTATATCAAATGATGGATTGATACATTGATTCGTGCCAGAACTTGGGAGTGAGATTTTATTGCCTAAAGAAAGGGAACTTCGTCAGGGCTCTCAGACACACATACACTGAAGAACCCTGTAACCAGAGCCAGATTGAGAGCTGAGCCCACACACTGCTGCATTTCCTCCAGTGTATCACCATAAATAGGTTCCTTACAAAGAATAAACCCAAAATGAATGAACATTAGAGAAATAATTAATCCACAGTTCCAGGGTAGAAGGATTATGGTCCACATGTATAACCACTGACGGACATTAACAGCTCCCTCCAGCTCTCCTTCCAACACTGTTTCTGCTTCAGCTAACAGTGATTAATTAATATATCTATTTTTTCACAACAGCCGGACAATCAGGAGAACAGTACACAAAAAGAGACAGCTGTGGGCTGATTTTAAATGACTGATTAAAACTAATCAGAGGCAATAAGACATTAATATTGATATGATGCTACTGATCTAAAGACAAGATGCACTCTGAATGGCCTGAGCGGCTGCTGTGTGTTCGCCTGATTGTGTGTATTTGTTTTTATTTATTTATTTATTATTATCCAGCACTTTTATGCTTTTGTTTTATTCTTGGGTTGTGTCTGAATGTCTGGCGTTGATATTACTTTATCATCATCATTCTTATTGATGTTGTTACTGTTGTTATCCAACAGTCAATAATAATAATAATAATAATAATAATAATAATAATAATAATAATAATGTATTTTATTGACTTGTAAAGCACTTTGACTGAATCTTGAAATATGCTGTGCTATGATTTGCTTGGTGTTTTCTTGTAAGTGGGTGTTTATGTATAGTCTTTTTCACTTTCATCATCTTCATCTCTTCCTGATATCTGTGCAATGTTTTTGGGATAAGATTACTCTATAGCAATAATCATAATAATAATTGATAGTTTTGTTTAATGAAAAAAGCTCTAATAACTTTCATTATTTAGGTTAATATAGTTTCCAGTATTAGGGTCTGACAGATAAAACTTCATAAAACAGTAAAACTGTGTGAAACAATTAGTCCAACTACTGTTTCATTCAGGAATATATTTATTATGCACATTTAATTTATTCTCTCACGTTCTATTAGTAATTGCTTTTCAGTTGGTGTTCAAAAATTTTTTTTGCAATTTTTATTAAACACAGTTATAAAAAGCATACATTATGCTGTAATCACAATGAAAATTTGTCCTTATTGTTTAACCTTTTGATCTTTTGATCAAACAATTCACAAAAATACTCTGCTCTCAAGGATATCAAACAATTGCAAACACAACACAGTTTAATCCCAAAAAAAAAGTATCTTTCTTAAATATAGGTGTGCAACAATTATTGGCACCCCTATGAATTCATATGCGAAAAATATATTTGAAGTATAATCCCACTGATATTTTACTTTTTTTTGTACACCTGGGTGACTAGGAACAGGAAATTGTTCAACAGTGATTTAGGCCAAATTCCCTTAGTCATTCATAACAATGGGTAAGACCAAGGAATATAGCTGTGATGAGTGGCAAAAGGTTGCTGAGCTTCACAAAATGGGGAAAGTGGCTAAAGAAAATAGCACAAGCATTGAAAATGCCCATTTACACCATCAGAGCAATAATTAAGAAGTTCCAGTCAATAGGAAATGTTATGGATCAACCTGGAATGGGACGTGTGTCTATATTGTCTCAACGAACTGTGAAGAGGATGGTTCGAGTGGCCAAAAAATCTCCAAGGATCACAGCTGGAGAATTGCAGAAGTTAGTTGCGTCTTGGGGTCAGAAAGTCTCCAAAACCACAATCCGAAGTCACCTACATCACCACAAGTTGGTTGGAAGGGTTTCAAGAAAAAAGCCTGTACTCTCATCCAAAAACAAACTCAAGAATCTTCTGTTTGCCAGACACTACTGGAACTTCAAATAGGATCGGGTTCTATGGTCAGATGAAACCAAAATAGAGCTTTTTGGCAATAAACACCAGAGGTGGTTTTGATGTACACAGAGAGGGAGCCATATGGAAAAGTACCTCATGCCCACGGTTAAATATGGTGGTGGCTCTTTAATGTTTTGGGACTGTTTTTCTGCTAGAGGACCTGGACATTTTGTTAGGATACATGGCATCATGGACTCTACCAAATATCAACAGATATTAAATGAAAACCTGACTGCCTCTGTCAGAAAGCTTAAGATGGGCCAAGGCCATGGCCATCCCAGTCCCCTGACTTGAAACCCATAGAAATCGTGTGGGGTGAACTGAAGAGGAGAGTCCACTAGTGCGGACCTCGAAATATGAAGGATCTGGAGAGATTCTGTATTGAGGAATGGTCTCAGATCCTTTGCCATGTATTCTCCATCCTCATCAGGCATTATAGGAGAGGACTCAGAGCTGCTATCTTGGCAAAGGGAGGTAGCACAAAGTATTGACTAAAAGGGTGCCAATAATTGTTGCACACCTATATTTAACAAAGATATATTTTGTTATAAACCTGCGTTTTGTTTTGCAACTGTTTCATATCCATGAGAGCAGAGCATTTTTGTGAATTTTTTTTAAACAAAATATAAACATATAAAAAAGTTAAACAATAAAGACAATTTTTCACAGCCTTCTTTGCTCATATTTTATTTGGGTGCATATATATATATATATATATATATATATATATATATATAAGAGATCTTCATATACTCAATAAACCTGCCGTTAGAGGAGTGGTAGTTCAAACAAAAAAAAACGTAGATCAGATTGGTGCCTGTGTTGGTTTGAGAGGTACGACTTGCCTGGAGTGATGGTGTTTTTACGATGCTTATAAATCCTTTAGCTTCTATCAATACGTATGCAAGAATTTGTGCTTGTGAACTGCCTGCACGTCTGGGATTCCAACAGGAACCAGCTGTCCCCTTTGTCCTCTGCAGGCAGTGAGACAGTATGAGCATGTGCATCAGGCAAGTCGTGCTGAGCCGTAAGCTTTGATGCTACAAACTTCAACCCAGATCCCATGAATAAACCATCAGCAATATAGAGGAGAGACAGATAGAGGTTAGGAAGGGGATGGAAGTGTATATAATTTCCACTTGGGATACAACTGTGAGTAATCAATTTCAAGATTTTTGTCCCACCTGTTGTCACTGTGTGACAATTTTTTAACTTTAATTTTTTAATTTTAATAGTTAGAATTCCTCATTTCAGCATTCACTGTGTTCCTGCAATTATGTAATGCTTAGGTAACACATCACATTAAGTTTCCCTTAGCAGACTTTATTAACACTTAAGTTAACATGAACAAACCATGTTCATTACTACACTGTATAACACTGTGTGTATATATATATATATATATATATATATATATATATATATATATATATATATATATATATATATATATATATATATATATTAATAATGAAGCCAAATGATGAAAACTTGCAATAAGCAATGTCCTTACCATATCACAATGACCAAAATGAAAACTTGTGTTCACGGATGTTAACTAGCAAAATTCAGAAGTGAGGCTGAGTAACAAGTTTCAGTACTTATAGAGACCAGATCTCAGTATGAATAAACTGTAATTTAATAGTTGCTCATTTATGTAGATTTATTTTAAGTCATGGATTGTTACCTTTTAATGACATTAATTTATACACACATTAACTTACTTATTACTTATTACTATTCACTTATAGATATTTTCTTAACATTACTTTGTTTACTAATACTGAAGTTCATGGTTTGTTAATGTTAACTAATGCAGTAAATGATGTTGGTTATTAAAAACCCTCAGTTTCAGCTGCAAACTCTGCCCTTACAATGCAATGTCCATCACTCAGAAAGCAATGGTGTGTCTAGAGTGTCAGTCACTCACCAAAGTCCTTCTTGCAATACTTCTTCATGGTGACCTTCATTTTGCCCTTGGAGGCCTTGCAATGGGAATCACAGTCTGTCGAAGGAAAAGGGATGGAAAAACGAATCAGGTGGAGAATTCTGAAAAGACTTTGGTATATCTGAAACAGTGTGAGGTTCAGATTATACATAGGATTTCATTCATTTCATCTTCAGTAACCGTTTTTTCCTGGTCTGAGGTGGTGGATTCAGAATACTGGTCATGAGGTGGGAATACACCCTGGATGGGCCCAGATAATGTATATCAAACTCAAGAACCTGGCATTGAATCCAGTTTCTCGAGGCATTTAATATTAGCTTTGTGATGTTGCACCTTTAAGTGCATCTCAGAAGCCTGGATTTTGAGTCATTTTACATTTATATTGTTTTATACTCTGTTTCTTGGCCCTGCTTTTTTTTTTTTTATACAGCTGCACAATGCTGTAAAATGTTATTCCATGCCCAGATGGTGTCTAGCATTGTGCAATCCATACATCCCATACACCAATGAGTGCCAGATTAGATCAGATTAGAAAAGAACTGTTCGGTTCTTTTCTCACCGTTATTATTCAGTCCAGCTTCTCCATCCCCCCATTCTGTCCCAGGCTCAATATTAAGGATGTCCGTGCTGGAGGTAAAGAGGTCATTTAAACTCAAAGGAAGGCCATTGAGAGGATTGGGAAGCACTGCTGAGAGAGGTCTTCCCTCCAAGGCCTGTAATTTAATTCAAATCAGCAGAATTAAATTAGGCTACACTCCTTTCAGTTGTAGAACCTGGTCTAGATATGACATGGTAGAGTGAATCTTGGGCTGCATTAATCAGACTCCAGGCTCTATGATTAATACCACCTGAAGTTAGTATTTCTTTCTGAAAGTGTCCTGAGCGCTGCAACATAACACAAGGCCTCAGTGATGACCCGGTGCCTCACTGAGGCAAAGTGAGGCACCTTTTGGACAGACGCCGAGCTCCATTGAGACCAGACTGAGCAAATGACTCCTCTGACGTCTCTCTACTGACTGACACAAATTGGAACCAGAAAGTCTCCCGGTGTGGCTACCTCACATGGTGGTAATAACCCGGAGGTTTCTCGTTTTCTGAGGGGGTGGGGGTGGTGGGGGTGCAGTGAAGGGTGGAGGAGGAGGAGGAAAAGGAGAGAGGGAAATGGGAGAAAGGGGACCTTTCAGCTTTCGGCTGAATATGGACAAACTTCATTATTTTCTCCAGGCCTCCGTTTAGCCCTCCCTTTTCATGGCTCTTTCTATTCCATGTGAATGAGGTTGCCAGGGCAATGATGGGGCGGGAAAAAAACGCCACACCAAAAAGAAGTTTACAGGGGGAGGAGGAGGGGATTGGGGGCTGGGGGCTGGAAAGGGAGTAAGTAAGTAGAGACTAAGAAGTATGGAGAGACTCCAAAGAAGACCTGTGAGATAGTGAGCATGGTATAAGTATGCCTCGAGAAATTTTCTAATGACGTATGAGATGGTTAAGGATGATAGAAAAACGTTTGGTAGGAAATTAGTGATGGAAAGACAGAAGGAGTAAGCAGCAAAAAGAGAGGAAGACCCGAAATGTAAATGAATTTGATGAAACCACATCGACCACGCCTCATTTTCATGTAAATGTAGTGCGTAGGAATGGGGTGGCTTTGTGAGCCTGTGAGCCCCATCCGCCCCCGTCCTGCCTCTCTTTGATACACCCAGGCTGCCATTAGGGGGGCAACACAAAGCCCAGCGCTGCCCATCACACCCACAGGCCTCATTAACACCCGGCCCCTGCTGTGAGACAAATGCCCGCTTTGTGGAGGCTCTCAACAGAGGCCATGTTACAGTCTGCTGCTCCACCAGGGGACCACACCAGAGGTTGATTCACTACATGTTGCTGCTGCCATAATGACTAAATGGTCTTAGTCTCCCTAGTGCACTGGAAATCCACTTTTCCCAATTTCCGCTGATCCATTAATATCTCAACCTCCTACATACTTCATGATTTGGTGTCAAGCAGCAATTTCCCTGAAAATTCTAGCTAACTGTATTATCTACAGTTGGTTTGGTTAACATAATGACCATTACAAGGCGCCTGTGGATCTGACAGTGACCAGGCTGATGAGATAATAAGGTGTGAAAAGGAGCACGAGAGCATTGTGCCCAGGGAAAAGTGTGACTGAGAAACAAACCCATGCAAATGAAGCACGTAATCAGATTAAGAATCCGTCTGCCTTTGGCTAACCGCAGCTGGAGATGTGCTAAAAACACGTCAAAAGAACCCGCGAGTTATAATTTAATAAGTGTCGGTATAATGTAGACAAATGAGAACGGCTTGTCATATATTAATATGAATAGGCTTCATGAAGAATCACTGAGTGTGCAATGTTCTTTGGTAAGGATTGGCCCCTTGTTTGGTATGCAGGTTGCATTTTCCGTTGTGGAAAAACAAACGGGAATGAAAACCATGTACAGCTGCCGTTGTGAAGCTTTGTAAAAGGGGGAAAAAATCCTGGGAATCACTTTTTGGCATGCTTTATATGTCCTGCTATGGTTATGGCTTCAATTTTAAGTCAGAATGAAGATCAAAGTACAAGAAGAGGAGGTGGAAAAGGAAGAAAAAGAAGAAAAGGAAAAGAAGAACAATGAACAAGCTGGTTAAAATGAATGCAAATGAGATTGTTCCACAATGTTCCACTTGGTTGCGTCCAATATTAGGCCTGTTAGTATTTTAGAAGAAGCAGCTCAGTTTTTCTCCAACTGCAGAGAATTTACAAAGGATTCGATTATTTTTGTATTTTTGACTCACCTGATGGTTCTTCGGAACTGGTGTACGTTGCAGTGGGAGAAGCGACTGGAATCTCTGTAAGCAGGAAAACAAAACAAGGAAAATGACCAAAAAATAAATTCTCTCAATGCCACATCTCTTTTCTTTTTGCTTTCATTTTTCAAGTGAAAAGCAGAAGTATTGCTCAAACAAACCTCTTTAAGAATAGAATATATTGTGTAATGATTTATTAAGACTCAAGGAGTCTCAAGGCCCCTTTTTAATAGCAATGTTATTGATCGCCGATGAAAAAGCGTGTATTTGGTTTTAATAGGTTTTGCTTCTCGAAGCACACTCTTTACATTCTACATTGTTCGCTTTTGCAAGATATAAACCACTGGGGACTCCAGACACAGTAAAACTGCAGCTGGCAAAATGTTTGATATAATTTTTTTTTTTATCAACCTATTAAAACTAAAACACATTATCTCACAAAATATATAAGAAACCAAATCTTTGCAGCTCTAGCGCTAGGGCCTGCTCCTGAGGTTTACAGTAGATTTGTTACTCTCTCAGTAAAATGAAGGAAAACCTTATTCTACAGGGTCCACAAGTTTCATTTCGCTTTAGTGAAACCTTGCCAAACATATCAGAACAGTTCCATATTCCAGATAGCTTTGTCTAAAGAGCAAATGTATTGTATTGTATTGACAGTAACGTGCATTAGAATATGGAAGAACAGTAGAAATAAATACTAACAGACTTGCATTGTGTTGTCCCTGCTATTATGTTATCGGGCGATGCCAGCTAGGCAGGGATGACTGCCAGTCACCCCTCCACCTTGCGCTCCCCCACCCTCACTGTCTGTTGTGTGGTCCTGCTGTTTATCACCACGGAAACGGAATCTGCAGCCGTGTTGATACTGCCAATAAACACATCACCAATCATGGCTGTAGAGCAGACCATTAGATTCATGGCTTTGACGAGGCCATCACTGAGAGGACACCAGGCCCAGTCTTGTCAGCTAGTCCTGTATGGACTGTTTGCTTTAGCGCAGGTCAAACAGCAGAATGTCTCTCCAAGGAACTGGAACAGGGGACGCAGCCCGGAAATGAAAAGGCCATGAATTCATGAATAGTAAGTGTTTAGGTAAACTTTCTTTAGGGTGTCATCCACTACATTCCCATGGGAGTGCTGAGTTAAAGCTTGTTGTATAAACAGTTGCTGTACAAATGAACAAATAGTACTGTGATCTATTTGAACTTACAACTAAAGGTGCAGTAAGTTAATGCTTTTACTGTATATGATTACATTTTTATAAGACACCTGTGCAGAACATTTCAAGAGCTATTAAAATGGCAATAGCAATTTATACCATGGTTAACAGATGTCATTTAATATTTATTTGAATTTACGTGCCATCTTTTGTTTATTATGAAACATTTTTGTCAGGTTGCTACGATGTAATGCTACCCCTGAGAAGCCCTTGAGTTATCTATTAATAATGTCACGCATTAAACCCCTATAAAGTAGCACTATGATTTATTACTCCTCTTTATGCCAGTGTGTTATTTATTGGGAGATTGCCAGCAGAATGAGAGAGAGTGAGAGAGAGAGGGAGAGAGAGCAAGAGAGAGAGAGAGAGAGAGAGAGAGAGAGAGAGGATTCTCTTACTGATGCAGGGGGCGATGGGTGAGCGACTCTGCTGGTAGCCTTTAGCACAGCGGTTGCAGGTAATACCAGTCACACCATCCTTGCACGGACACTGGCCTGTGGTCTGGTTACAGGTCTTACCTGCAGCACCGACTGGGTGACAGTCACACGCTGAAAGAGAAGAAGAAATGATTAATTGAAGAAATAAATAAATGAATAAAAACAGCAGTAGAGCACTTTCTAATTCTATCTGGCCAATTATGAAATCTAAAACATTTTCCTTTATGCTGCATTACTAGTTTTCACCCATCTCAGTGGGAAAAGTTTTTTTACAGTCCTCTTCCATATGGTCAGAGAGTAGATTAATTTTATGTGTATAATCATTTAAACAATTACAAAATTACTCTCACTACGCAAGATAGTACCTAAATTATGTACTGTTTTTTTTTTTTTTTTAATTCCTGAACTTTCTGTTTACAGAAACCAAACCAGTTACATTGTGTTAAAGGATTGATAGAGCTTTTCCTAGCTAAAATTCAAATTGTTATTTATTTTTTTATATATATATTTTTTAACTTTAACAACTTTTTTTTTTGGGAAAAACACACATTTGTACGAATGTAATAATTTTAAGTGTCTGTCAATTCGGCCTATAAGTACACTATAAATAAATACTAGTTATAATAACTGTATTAGCTGATGTAGTTGAGCTTCCACAGTCAGCATGCTGTTACAAAACAAATATCACACATATTTATTAATGCATAGACCCCAATTTCAAAACCACTGATGTATGATTTAACCTTCTGAATCAGAAACATATAGAATGACTGTTGCACAGCATTTACTTATTCTGTTCTATAGATGCAGGCATTTCCAAGATTCGGCACATATTAATAAAAATAGTGATCCTGATGCCTGAATACTCAGATTTTGAGAGTAAGTACATCTTCTTAGCGATCAGTACATAACCATTTCTAATAACTTTCATTAATACTTAATTTTAGGTATGAACAAATAATTTGCTATTTAGATTTTGTCATAAACATACATCATAAATTATAATATAACATATTTTATAAATAATAGTTCATTTTATTGTTGGTGTGTGTACACTGTTATTTGATCATTTATCAAAATTTCATGAGCAAAATTTATTCCAAATGTCCAAACTTCCAAAGTTAACAAGTGCTTATAAATCAGTTCCTGTAGTTGCTCATGTGTGTGCTCATGATTACAATGCACATGTTTTCCTATATCTTTATAATATTACAATATATTCCTTCAGAATTAAAATGTTTTAGAAATTTTAGATATTTTAGAAAAACAATTCAACCACAAAGAATCAATGAGAAATACAAGTTTATACTGAAAACATAATTTTTTAAATAATTTATACAATGTGTATATATGATAATGTATATTTATTGGCTAAGCATTTATGTTGTATGTTGTATTTGTAACGTTAAAAAGCAGTTAACAGATAAAGGTTTCTAATCTATGGCTATATGTATGGATCTAAAACTCTTGTTAATAAATGTGTGTAAGTCATGAATTTATAATAATAAAAGTAACTTTATTTTTATATATTGCCTTAAAAGCAGTGTCTCAAGGCACTTTACACAATGAGAAAATATCAAGAAAAAAAAAAACACAGATAAAATCACAAAACAGACTTGTGGTCTAAATGGTTCCAATTTAAGCCAATTTAATAGTTATTGACCTGTTTGTAGTAATAAGTCACAATATGCTTTTCTGAGATACTGTGGATATTGTTATTGCTTATATATATATATATATATATATATATATATATATATATATATATATATATGTGCTAAATATTTTTTTTTGTAAATAAATCTTTTTTTAATTTATTTAAATTTGTGAGCAAACCTGTAAAACATGATAGCCCCATTAAGTTATGTGAACTTATTTCTTCTCTTTAACTCCAGCTGTCACAATGAAGTTTTGGATATTGAACTCAAGTTTATACGTTTTCAGAAATTAAACTTAAAGTAAACTATTTTCTTGACTACTTGTGACTACTTTTGAGTTGAAACAAAGTTAATCTTTATCTTTTAATCTTTAAAAGTTGACTTTACTCACGTTTTTAAGGCATCAGGTGAACTTCCATTTAGACAACTTGAAATGTCTTAACGTGTACATATCTTGATACATATTGTGTATTATGAAAACGCCTTTAAAAATCACAATATGACATTTTTGACATACTGTATAAATAGGCATGTCCATATCCTAAATCACAACACAGGCAGTCATTAGGTACAGATCTTTTTACAGCAACTGTTCTTTTTTTCCCCCATGTGTGCAATTAATTGGTAAACATTTAAATATACAAATTTACAAATAACCTGTTAATCTAGACTAGCTCAAGAGCAACCCGAAATCAAGAACTTTTTATTATACAATGTTGCAAACTAAATTTGCTCAACAAGAGTGACCTCAAACACTCTTAAAGAAAGTTACATCATTTATCTCAATTAAAACATATTTTGCAATGGTTTACACATTTTACAACATAGTACAAGCTACACTCATGCTCACTATGGCAACCTGGACAGAAAGAAAAGAAGCAATTAAAGCTAAAATGCTCTGCACTAAATCAATTATTTAGCCAAGACATCCATAACAGATCTTGATGTAGATCATTGTAATTCAAGGTCATGTTGGTTTTTTTCTTAGCTAAGCTGATGACGTGCTCGGTCTGGAGTGTAGTCTAAGAGTGTAGAACTCAACAAATACAGTACAGTACTGTGCAAAAATCTTAGGTAAATGTAAAGAAATACTGGAAAGCAAAGACGCCTTCAAAAATAATGAAGTTACATGGTTTCCACATTTAAAAGAATCTATAAAGAGCAGTAAACAGCACTAAATAAATAAAAAAAAAGAGCAATACTTGGTGTCATAACCTTTTGCCTTTAAAAAATGCATAATCTAAGGCACATTTTATACAATTTGAGAACATTGGCGTAAGTTTTTCTAAGGATCTTGAAGAATCTGCCACAATTCTTTTGGAAACTTAACAAATTTCCTCTTGGGGGTCAGTAAAGTACTCTCTCTACATCTCTATGTCTATCTTTCACACTTTCCTCTGTTTTTGCAGGTAATCCCTGACAGCCAGCATTCATGTTTCATGTTGTTGTCTGAAAAGTAGTGTACAGCTGCATCAATTTAAATATTGTGAAAAAGTTCTTTACGTAATTTAATTTGAAAAGTAGAACTTTCATATATTCTAGATTCATTACACATAACGTGAAATATTTCAAGCCTTTTTTTTTTTGTTTTAATCTTGATGATTATGGCTTACAGCTCATGGAAATCAAAAATCCAGTATCTATAGGAATAACAGATATAGATAGGAATGTTTGGAACTTTAACATGTTTTTTACTGACCCAATACATCAGAAAATAAACATCTTAAGGCAAAATTCATATAAAAAATAGGCTGTCTACGATTTTTGCACAGTACTGTATGTGCACTCGCACTAACAAGTATGTGAATCTGTCTAATCCAACATGACTGCATGTAATGCAAGCACTTAGCTTAAGTCTGTATTAGTCACTAATTCTTTCTAAATGAAATTACACATGTACTAAAGTACTAATTACTACAGATCATTTTTTTAAAGAACAAAGGAAGATATTGTAATATACAGGAAAGATGGTAGAGGAAAAAACATTTACACGGTAATCATGAGTATACACATGACGACGTACATGACCTCATTTATAAACACTTATTAATGTTCCATTAATAATGTATACACATTTGTTAATGCTAAATTTCTGAATAAGTAATGCTTTTTTTCATCACTATTATTAGGTAATACTGTATACAAGCATTTACAATAACTGTCATTTATGTAAGATGCAACACACAACAGACCGTATATCAGACCACACAGACTGGAGTGTGTTATTCTCCTTATACAACAATGATTTGCCAACAATTACAATGTTACAATGATAAATTGCACATTTTAGTGGTTTTTAGTTAGACTTAATGCTGTGGAACGCCTGCCAGACAAGTTAGTTCCTGTATTCACTTACATTATTGCAATGATAAACAGTATTTCCCTCACCAGCCTGCCTCTTTCTCTCTCTCTCTCTCTCTCTCTCTCTCTCTCTCTCTCTCAAAAACCACAGTTTGTCATTTTACAGAGAAACTGGAAAATGTAAAGTCCTCTGTCCTATGATGCCCAAGACTCCTTCCATAAATGCTAAAGAGGTGTCTCCTAAGAAAAACATCACCACATCAATGATGATACATTTTTCTTTGTTAAACAACTATATATATATATATATATATATATATATATATATATATATATATAGAGAGAGAGAGAGAGAGAGAGAGAGAGAGAGAGAGAGAGAGAGAGAGTCTAAGGCACATTTTGTAAAATGTAAAAATAGTCATGAGTAATGTGTCTTTTATTGGTCACATTTACATTACAGCACAGTGAAATTCTTTTCTTTGCATATCCCAGCATGTTAGGAAGTTGGGGTCAGAGCACAGGGTCAGCCATGATACAGCCCCTGGAGCAGAGAAGGTTAAAGAAAGGGCCTTGCTCAAGGGCCCAACAGTGGCAGCTTGGCAATACTGAAGCTTGAACCCCCGACCTTCTGATCAGTAACCCAGAGCCTTAACTGTCAAGCCACCACTGCCCCCCAAAGTGGAGCATCCATTGTACAAGTTAAGTGCATGAACTGTTTATTTTAGAAACAAAAACTTATTTGAATGATCATATTAATATAAATCTTTTGCTCTTGTTACAGCCAGAACTACAGTCCGAGCTGCACTGTTATACACAAATAATCCACACCTTTTGACCAACTGTGCTATTCTATAAAGACTACATTTACTTTTATTCATTTAGCAGATGCTTTTATCCTAAGCGACTTACAAATGATAAAATACAAGCAAAGCAATATTAAGCAGAGAACAATACAAGAAGTGCTTCCATACAAGATCCATTAATTGAGTTCCAGAAGAAGCAAAGTGTGCAGAGTACAGGTTTAAGTGCAAGAATAAGTTGGAAGTTCATTCCATCACTGAGGGACAGTTAGTTTGAAGGTTCTTGAAACCGATCTTGAGCCATGCTGAGAAGGCACTACTATCGTTGATTGATTGCAGATTGCGTGAGGGAACGTAAGCCTTCAGGAGAGAGTTGAGGTAGGAGGGTGTTTTTCCAGTCAAGGTCTTGTAGGTGAGCATCAAGGCCTTGAATTTGATGCAGTCGGCTACATGAAGCCAGTGGAGGGAGATTGAAGAGGGGTGTGACATGGGTTCTCTTGGGCTGGTTGAAGACGAGGTGTGCTGCAGCATTCTGAATCATTTGAAGGGGTTTGATGGAGCTGGCTGGGAAACTCGAGAGTAGTGAGTTGCTGTAGTCCAGTTCTGAGATAACAAGACCATGGACTAGTATCTGTGTAGCCTGTTCGGTGAGGTAGGGTCTGATTTTGTTGATGTTGTACAGGATGAACATACAGGACCGTGCAGTTGTTGAGATGTGCTCTGTAAAGGTCAAGATGTCATCGAGAATCACCCCAAGGTTCCTAGCCGTCCTGGTTGGCTTGAGTGTGGTTGAGCCGAGCTGTACAGTGACTAACAACTAATGATTAGTTCATATTTATTAATGATGTATTAATGATATTATAAAGTGTTACCTAGATGAACTGCACTGGAAACTGCACTGTACTTCATGATTGTACATATTCAAGCATAGGACTGGGGCTGTGTAACCTCACAGAGCGACATGCTCCTCTGAACTGGTATACAGTCTGGAATTTTATTTGGAGAAGCCACTAAACAGAAATCTCCATTTCAACAGGACCGGGTGAACAGTTATAGCCTGCACCTGTGAACATTTTAGTGTAGGCAAGTTCATCTGGTAAGGGTCTGTCAAACTTATGGTGTGTGTGTGTGTGGGGGGGGTTGAATTTCCTACTTGCATGTGTAATGCCTACACACTGCATGTCAGTGTATGTGTGGGTTGCACATTGTCACTGTGACTGGTCTTTGCATATGTACATCTGTATGTGTGTGTTTTAAAAGCCTTTGTGCTTCACTGTAGGTTTGTGATCTGCCATGTAGACCGCTCGCAGCCCTCTCTGATTGAGTTTCCAATGTACAGCCTCTTGGCAGGCACAGCCGCTGCAAATAAAGCCCGAATAACATTCACCATTAATGGGGCGGTGCGGTGCACTTCAAAGCCGCTCTGCTTAAGCCGTTAGTTAGGAGGATCGGACATTAAAAGTGAGAATTTCGTTGCATGCTCCTGCTGCCAAACGTTTACCATAAAGTTGCATGTTTGAAGTCCTGGCCCAGATCTCTTCATCAGGCCGGTAGGTTTTTATGGAACTGAGAAGTAATTTGAAAACAGCTTGAGGCGAGCCAGTCTTAAGAAATCTGTCAAGCAATTAGTGAGGGCCGGGAGGCACCCGTGAAGATCAGACATCACTCACAGAATTAAACAAGACAATAGTCTGACACTGTTTGGGTACAGTGAAGGGTCCGAGGGAAGTGTTTGTTAAACATTACAATGACACCCTTTTTATCTCTTACTTCTGTGCATGGTTGTATTAAAGAACAAATCAAAAAAATAAGAAAATCACACTTTCCATGCTAAATTAAACCCAGTCTGTTACTGTACAACTATGACTTCATGAAATAGGCATTGTTTTTTTCCCCACTGTTGCCCTTTCCAGCATGAACATAAGCTATGATTTTCAGACTTATTCTGACGTGAGAATCCTGTCTGAGTAGAAGCAGAACCTGCATTAAGTAATACAGGACAATTACAAGTTAAATGGGATAAGAAACAATGGGATGGAAACATGGCTTAAACCACACAAGTGGCTGGTCTATTTTCACATGTCCTCTGGAGACGCAGACATTTTTAAAACAGCAGGACATATGGGATAAACCAACACAGATTTCAGTTTCTTTCACATCAGTTTCCAGAATGAAATTCTACCAATTTTTGACCGTTGTCATAAATGTTTCTTTCCCCCTTTTCTACTTGAATCCATGAGGTGATCAGATGTGATTAAAGTACACTTTGGTGTATCGGTGATAAGGTGGAACTTGGAGCCAAGGTGTTTGGAATTTCAATGTACACTTGACGTGGACACTTCATATTAGTCATACCTGGATTTGTGTACTTCAGCCACCCACCAGTGAGCCTACCTACTCTTATATTAAAGCACTTACACCCCCGCACAGCCCACCACAGAGCACTTCAGACCATAGTCCAAAGCAGAAGTACTAATGAAGGCTGAAAGTGGGGTGTAAGGAGCTGTTGGCTAGGCAATGAAGTGTGGTCAAAAATGTTCCATCAGAACTGAAAACATGCCGAAACACAAAAAAGAGAAGTTGACAGGTTGGTGATATAGGTAAGGTAGAAGGGAGAGAGCAAGAGAAATAGCGAGAGATGCGGAAATTAAAACAAAAGGGTATAGCTGTGGAAAGTGACATGCTGTTTACACTGCCCTCGATGAGAGATGAAGTCGTTGATCAGGGAAATAAAGCATGAGGCATTCCACACTGCCGCTGGAGGGGGATTTGGTTCTGAGCTGTATTCCCTGCTTGGTCTTTTGCGGACAGCCGCATACGCCACGTTTGCGGGAATGAGTTCCCGATTTTCTCCTGAGCGCCTCTGGCATGATGACCCGTTTCCCATCCAAAACAAGCACGTCGAGATGGTTGGCTGACTCGAACAATAAATACCGACGTCACGAGTCCAGAGTTTGTCACCGGAGGAGAACGCAATCAGGCTGTTTACCTTTTGGTCCCCTCGGTCCACGGCTAAACAAATGAGAGCGAGGGACTGGAAGCTGTCAGCCCTCCTATTAACAGCTGCTGCTTTATGGCGGCTACATGTTAAGCTCATTATGAGAGGCAAGTAATGTTATAACTAGCATAGCCATATCCTTTCCCTTCTGCCCTCTGAGCATCCCAAATATAGCCTGGGTAAATGTTTGGGCTGGCAGGAGTGACTCAATGTTGCTGAAAACCATTTGGAACATCCTTAGGAATCAGTGGCATTCCTCTGGTGAGAATATAAAGTGATGACAGTGAAGCATGGGGCCGTATTGGCCATCACTGAAACGCCGGGTCTGGGATCAAACACCCAATGAAAATTAAGGCACCCTAATGATTGTGAAAGCAACTTAACCAACGGTTACGTTGGAGTTTTTTTTATGCTTTCAGCCAGTCCAAGGCCCATTAGCCACAGTGAAGATGGAATAAAGCTTCTGCCCTTGGTGTCTGTATGTGTATTTATGTGTGTGTGGTGAGGGTTAACAAGATAGCAGGCAGAAGGGCACAGTTGGACTGAAAATGTGGAATCCAGCTCAGGGCCAAATGGAATGCAAACATGGCGGTGGATAAAAACCACACTGCGGTTTGTTCACAAACTCTTCAGCAGCTGCACTTACTATAAAATATGTGATGGCTCCAGTGGGTAAATGGTAAATATGTTTGACAAGATCTCTTGCTTGAAAGTTTTGCAAGTTTACATTGACCTTTTTTTCGTTTCAAGCTGGCATCCCTTGAATCAGATACAGCTTTCTACTCGATTAAAGATTTCTTTTTCCTCATAAACGTCAAAAACACAACAGTTCACTAGAGAGGTTAGACTAAAAATATGAAATATCACATTTACACACAAGTGTTAGTCAGGTAAAGGGCTTTCTTTACAGAAGGAGTTACCGTTTTGTTTAGGAGGTGATTGTTAACATTGCCTTTTGTTCAGAATTGTGTGCCTCCCTTCTCCTTTTTCCTGCTTTACACATGACACATTGTGCTCACATGCGGTTTATGTGCTTTATCCTTCTCCAAGTTAAATGAATACGATCCAATAAAATAATAGAGAGCCTAGTTGCTTGAGCCATGACAATTACAACTGTTCTCTCTTCTAATGATGGAATTTCATTGGTTAAATTTAGCCTAAATGCACTTTAGCACTAAGGGGTCTGTGAAATAAGAATTGGGCTGGCTTCCTCTGGGTTTTCCGGTTTCCTCCCACAGGCCAAAAAAACAACAAAACAACAACAAATAAAAAAACAGGCTGTTTTTGTGATTGGCTGTTCTACATTTCTCCTAGGTGTGATAAGTGTGTGAATGTGTGTGTGTTTGAGATTGACTGACATCCCATCAAACACATTCAGTGTTCCCAGATCCACCATGACCCTGACCAGGATAAAGCACTTACTGAAGTTGTAGTCTGACAGCAAAGCTAATATTTAAGAGCTATCATTTATTTCTGGCAGAAGAAGCTCATCAGTGTTAAGAATGAATTGCCTCATGGGAATATGGTTTAAACTAAATTCCACCATATGCTGGTGTGCATATGTGTGTGTGTGTGTGTGTGTGTGTGTGTGTGTGTGTGTGGTGATATGCGTATATCCACATGCAGGTGCAGCATGAACAGGAAGTATGTAGGCTACACATAAAGATAATTTCACACTATGCTTTGATTTGTTTTACTTTGTGTTATCTGATACTCAGTTAACTATAAGGTTAACTGGAATGGTGCAGGTGGATATCGCATAATTTTGCTGCGTTTCAGCTGCTTTCTGCTCACACCTTATAGAAATTAGATGGTAGATTGGGTTTCCTCTGAATATTTAGGAATTATGAATGTCTTTCAATTTACCCTTCTTTATTTAATTAGAACCCACTGAAATGAGCTTAAATGAGTTATACCATACATAGTAGGGTCTAAACATATGAGCACACAACCAACTTTGTCTGAAATTATACAAAAATTTTTACTTAGATATTATTTTGGATTTTTTTCTTTTGTAATATTATTGTTATTATTATTATTATTATTATTATTATTATTATTATTATTATTAGCTTGATTTTTCAAATTGTGACATTAAGTTGTATTGTCATATATTTTGTAAGGAATAAAACACAACGGGCCGTGCTGATTCCCTCACCAGCCTTATTTCTCTCTCTTGAAGTTAATGAGATGAAAATGGATACAGTGTTTCATGACGTTAATAAGATGAAAATGGATACAGTGTGAAAACAGAAAGCATAAACTCCTCTATCCTGAACACTTTCCTGTGTCGGAAAACTGTTTCAAAGTGCTGACACCCGAGACTTCTTTCACAAATGTTAAATTACCAACTCCTAACAGAAAAGCTCACCATATCAACATTTATACGATTTTCTTTGTTAAATACCATTACATTTTCCCAGTCCTTTTATTATTAGTCTTAGATTATGTGAAGTGTCTGTTGTACAAGTCCCTGTGAATGAGCTGTTTCTATAATGTTACATGAATATAAACCTATTGTTTACATTACACTACTGACAGAGCTGCTGCATACTGTACAGCGCTGTGGTATAAATTCAAATATGACACATACAGCAACTAAAATGTAACACATATACTGTTAGAAGATTGTTATGCAGTCAGGTCCATAAGTATTTGGACAGCAACACAATTTTCGCCTCTGTACCCCACCACAATGGATTTGAAATGAAGCAATCAAGATGTGATTGTAGAAGTGTAGACTTTCAGCGTTAATTCACAGGGTTTAACAAAAATGTTGCATTAAATGTTTAGGAATTATAGCCATTTTTTTAGTGTCCCTCCATTTTCACAGGCTCAAAAATAATTTGACAAACTAACAATCATAAATATTAGGATTATTTTTAATACTTGGATGCAAATCCTTTGCAGTCAATGACTGCTTGGATTCCATGGACATCACCAAATGCTGAATTTCCTCCCTTGAGATGCTTTGCCAGGCCTTTACTATAGCTGCCTTCAACTGCTGCTTGTGTGTGGGTCTTTCTGCCTTCAGTTTTGTCTTCAGTAAGTGAAAAGCATGCATCGGACATTTAAAGGGGAACCCCAACTGTCGAAGACTTGTATGGCTTATTAGATTAACGCTGACATCCGCTATATAAATCCGCTATACAAAAACACTCTAGATGTCAGTTTTTAAAAATAATAATAAAAATCCTTGCACTCGTAGACCGCCATTGCTGTTTACGTCGCAATGCATTCTGGGTAGTGACGTCAAATGGTTGCAACGGTCTTGATTCTCCAGCGACCCTACAGCGATATAAACATATCTTCATCCTTTTCAATTTGAACCCGAGTGTAACATAAGCGAGGAGGCTAATATAGAAGATATTACTCAAAATGTACATCAAAATGAAGACGATCAGAGAGGTGAGGAGGTGAGAGTGGGGCAAAATCCATGGTGTCTTTGTAGCAACTGCATGTCTATGCCAACCGAGAGCATTTGTTATTCAAGGTAAGCATATGCATTAAACTATCGTTTTATGATGAAACGTATTCCAATATCAATAATTTTAGAGATTATCGGCCATCTTGCCGTCGTATACTTTATACTTTTTTATACCTGTTAAGATTCTGACGGCCGGCGCGCTGTCACCATGTGATGAGCAAATCTATGCTATCTACACAGCTTCTGTGTGTATGAAGGTACTCATATCTTTGGAAAGCTAAGAGTCTTGTGATTCGATTGATATATACCGTTTTGAGATACAATCACAACAGCAGTTACAATCAACGTCTCTGTCAGACCACTGATATACAAACAAACACTTTTGAAACGGAGGCAACTCACCTCACATGAAGCCTCATTGTAATCCACTAATCAGTAACATCCTGATAAAAACAGTCTTGTTATACTGGCAGAAGTCCAAACAATCCAATTATGTACAAATATTTAGTCCACCTTTCAAAAGACACCAAAACCATGCATGTACTCCAAATGGTTCACGCACAGCTTTAATTTAACTTTGTGTATGCCTTGGCTAGGCGTTTTAGGCTAATTTTACAGGAGCTTTTAAGGTATGAGAATAAACAGAAAAAAAGATGCTTACAGGTTTCATTTATTTACAGATATCCCCTGTATCACAGCACACAAGAACTAGAAAATTACAGCCAAAAGCAGCACAGTGTGGCATTCTTTTCCTGCTGCGGGGGCCAGTAGCTAATTCTTTTGAGTGCTCAAGTGCAACCATTTTACGTCATTGACTCAGAGTGCACTGCACATGTCACGTAATGGTGGCCTCCGTAGATTAAAATAGGTATTAAATATTAAGTATTTTTAAAGTAATGAACATATTTCATGTGTTTCTAACAATGTATTTTAGTAGGAGAGGGCAATACATGCGTGTTAAGGCCTACAAGTCTTCATAGTCGAGGTTCCTTTTAAGAACATTTGGGTTATTATCCATCTATACTGTGAAGCGCAGTCCTATCAGTTTTGCAGCATTTGACTGAATCTGAGCAGAAAGTATATTTATACAGAATATAGCTTCACACACTTCAGAATTCATCCTGCTGCTTCTATCAGCAGTCACATCATCTTAATTTGTCACAAAATAACAAGGAAACAGGTCACACCTGGCCATGAAACAGCTTATCAGTCAACTGTACAATTTCTTTTGAGCCTGAAAGTCTACACTTTAAATTAAAGCTGAAAGTCTACTCTTCAATCACATCTCGATTGATTCATTTCAAATCCATTGGTGTTTGTGTACAGAGGCAAAATTACAAAAAGTGTGTCTAAATACGTATGGACCTGATGGTATACTGTAGTAACAACCAACACTGGATATTGACTCAATTACTGTGTTTTATTTTTACATATGTAATTTTGCGTCAAAACCGCTGAAGTAAGTGCATTTCTTCAAGTGAACCCAGACATTTTGACCCCTGGTTGTCATCTGGATTGAGTCCTGATAAGATTTTAACCACATGCATCTACTCTTGCAGTCAAAATGTGTTTCTAGTTAAGCAGAGTGAAATCTGACTGATGCACTGTGTGCAATGTGAAAAGCAGCACATTTTTAGTTGTTTTAGTCACATCACAAATACACAATGTTCTAGTTTTCATTTCCTTAAAGATGACATCTACAACTGTCGGATGTCTTATGACAAAAAGTATTTGTAGTCAAACATGGCTGCATTTACGCTTGTATAATATCTAACTAAAATGTCTGTAAACCTGCTAAGGTTTGAGTAATACAATTGAAATTGGTTTAAAATGCTTTTCTGGGTGCATTAACTTCTGCATTTTTATGTGAGTAATCCCAACCTGGACATACAGTATCTCACAAAAGTGAGTACACCCCTCACATTTTTGTAAATATTTGATTACATCTTTTCATGTGACAACACTGAAGAAATGACACTTTGCTACAATGTAAAGTAGTGAGTGTACAGCTTGTGTAACAGTGTAAATTTGCTGTCCCCTCAAAATAATTCAGCACACAGCCATTAATGTCTAAACCGCTGGCAACAAAAGTGAGTACACCCCTAAGTGAAAATGTCCAAATTGGGCCCAAAGATATATTTTGTGTGGCCACCATTATTTTCCAGCACTGCCTTAACCCTCTTGGGCTTGGAGTTCACCAGAGCTTCACAGGTTGCCACTGGAGTCCTCTTCTACTCTTCCATGATGACATCACGGAGCTGGTGGATGTTAGAGACCTTGTGCTCCTCCACCTTCCATTTGAGGATGCCCCAAAGATGCTCAATAGGGTCTGGAGACATTCTTGGCCAGTCCATCACCTTCACCCTCAGCTTCTTTAGCAAGACAGTGGTCGTCTTGGAGGTGTGTTTGGGGTCGTTATCATGCTGGAATACTGCATACTGATCATGCTCTGCTTCAGTATGTCACAGTACATGTTGGCATTCATGGTTCCCTCAGTGAACTGTAGCTCCCCAGTGCCGGCAGCACTCATGCAGCCCCAGACCATGAGACTCCCACCACCATGCTTGACTGTAGGCAAGACACACTTGTCTTTGTACTCCTCACCTGGTTGCCGCCACACACGCTTGACACCATCTGAACCAAATAAGTTTATCTTGGTCTCATCAGACCAGAGGACATGGTTCCAGTAAACCATGTCCTTAGTCTGCTTGTCTTCAGCAAACTGTTTGCGGGCTTTCTTGTGCTTCATCTTTAGAAGAAGCTTCCTTCTGGGACGACAGCCATGCAGACCAATTTGATGCAGTGTGCGGCGTATGGTCTGAGCACTGACAGGCTGACCCCCCACCCCTTCAACCTCTGCAGCAATGCTGGCAGCACTCATACGTCTATTTCCCAAACACAACCTCTGGATATGACGCTGAGCATGTGCACTCAACTTCTTTGGTCGACCATGGCGAGGCCTGTTCTGAGTGGAACCTGTCCTGTTAAACTGCTGTATGGTCTTGACCACCGTGCTGCAGCTCAGTGTCAGGGTCTTGGCAATCTTCTTATAGCCTAGGCCATCTTTATGTAGAGCAACAATTCTTTTTTTCAGATCCTCAGAGAGTTCTTTGCCATGAGGTGCCATGTTGAACTTCCAGTGACCAGTATGAGGGAGTGTGAGAGCGATGACCCCAAATTTAACACACCTGCTCCCCATTCACACCTGAGACCTTGTAACACTAACAAGTCACATGACACTGGGGAGGGAAATGGCTAATTGGGCCCAATTTGGACATTTTCATTTAGGGGTGTACTCACTTTTGTTGCCAGCGGTTTAGACATTAATGGCTGTGTGTTGAGTTATTTTGAGGGGACAGCAAATTTACACTGTTATACAAGCTGTACACTCACTACTTTACATTGTAGCAAAGTGTCATTTCTTCAGTGTTGTCACATGAAAAGATATAATCAAATATTTACAAAAATGTGAGGGGTGTACTCACTTTTGTGAGATACTGTAATACTGATTTTCGGTATAGTATCATAGAAGTAGTATTAACAGGCAATGCTATGAGTAATTAGACTGAGAGTTTAAATATGAGTCTTTTCTTAGTCATTTTCCAACACATCTGAGAGATATGTTGATATTCTTGTCAGTTTGTGTGATTCTGACTTTACACTGTTTGTACAAAACTCATGCTAGCTAGCTAAACTGTTAGCTTCAGTCTTTAACTAGCTTATGCTTGGAGTGAGGATTACCAGGTGTTCAGTTTTTGGACTGGACAGTCTGGTTAGGTCTGTCGATTTTGTCTGGTGTCCCCTTGGTATTGTCAACTGGGCATTAAAATGTCTGCTCAAGTCTCATTCTGAATGCATTGCATTTGTTGAAGAAGATAAAATGTTGTTCTAGCCATGTCATGGTGCCTGTCTCTCTGTCTCTGTCTCTGTCTCTCTCTCTATCTCTCTCTCTCTCTCTATCTCTCTCTCTCTCTATCTCTCTCACTCTCGCTCTACACTAGAGTATGAGATCTAGCAAACATACTATTTAGTACTCTCATATGCTTAATGAGACACAGGGTGCATCTCATTCAGCTCCCTCGTTCAGTAATCAGGGAGTCGGCCATTTTAAGGGCTGTCTCAATCACAAAATAATTCCAGTGCACGGGAATGTTCGCTCCCTAAAAAAATTCCACAATACACCACCGCAAAAAACCAGGGAGCATCGATGCTCACTATGTTCCCTTACTGGAAATGGCGTCATATTTTCTGAAGCCTCTCAGCTAAAAAAAAAAAGGCAGGCATACTCTCAGCCAACTTCATCTACGAATGTAAGTAGCTTGTTATCGTGGTTGTAGCTCTCAAATGATTACTTATGTTAATGATTTTTAACTTTATTTGATGTTTTATATATGGTTTGTTTGAGTCTAATGGCTTTTAAGTTTTTAATGATTTTAAAAAAATACACTAGCTAGCCTACGATCCTGCCTGAAGTACCGTGACAGAAACATGTGTGATTAAGCTAACAAATCTATATAACATATAATGTCGGAAAGATTTCGGTCCTGCCTGTTGTTCATAAATACCAGTGGTGACATTTTACAACGCGAGTATGTAGTCATGTCACTGGAAATTCAGTCATCAGTGTCTCAGTGTATAGTGAACCTGTACACGATATACTGATTCATGACCTAGGGTGCTAGGGAGCTGATTGAGATGCACCTCCAGTCTATATATAGGCATATAGGCTACATTATAGTGTGGTTTGGGACAAAAGGATAAAAAGGTAAGTGAACCTTTTTGATGCAGCATGATTGTGTCATATTGGTCACAGTTGGATGCTTGCTGAACTCCTCCTTTAAGCCACCACCACCCCCCATTTTGTCCTGTCTCCAGCAGGTCTGTTGTTGCCACAGATTTGTCCCTATTTGGTATCTATATTTCGCACTCATTCAGCAAGTGCTCTCAATGCTTTATCAGTATAAATTACATAAAGTGTAAAGTGTATTTGCCTTCCCATGCTAAAAGCACAAATTCACAGGTGTTTGTCTGAATGCATTATTGGGAATTACTTTACTGAACTGGTACATGTATATGCATTGGTGCTGGTAAAACCTCTCTACATACCTTTGCAGGCGCGTCTGTGTGAGATGGGCTTAGTCATGTCTCTGTAGTAGCCCTCTTTACAGTAGTGACAGTGGCGTCCGGCCGTGTTGTGTCTACAGTTGAGGCAAACTCCTCCGCTCCTGCGTCCTGACAGCTTATACAGCTCCATGTTGAACCGACAGCGGCGTGCGTGTAGGTTACAGTGACAAGCTAAAGAACAGAGAAGAGACAAAAAGTAAAAAAAAAAAAAAGAGGACATGTTAAAGTGATATCAGGTGATGCATATGTAAATAAAGAAAAGAAAGAAAGAAAATCTCTCCACAAATATGAGGTACAAAGCTACATTGAATGAATAATAACAGAGCTACTGAATGAGAAATGTTTACGAACATCAAGGATTTACAACCCTAAATAGTACAGCTAGCCCAAAATTCATAATTCCTGCTAGGCTTCAGCATGAATCGCACCTCTCAACGTATGTTTCAGTGAGCTGAGCTGGTCTGAGAAAAGTTCCTACTGGCTCCACAGGTCCCAATAAAGAGTAGAACAACAAGAGAGAGTAGAAAGAATAGAGACGTATCCCGGTGTCCTGAATAAGCTCTGTTATTTTTCATGACTTCACTGCATCTTTGGGATTTCGTCCATTCCAGCAATTTATTAAAAGACAAATGCTTCATAAAATAAATGGGCAGGAGTACAAGAAGCAAGTATATTACTTTCTCTGTCTCTTGCTCTCTCTCTCTCTCTCTCTCTCTCACACACACACACACATACACAGACACCTGCTCATGGATTTGACCCTTGAACTTTCCCAGCCACTGACGTCAGACATGAAATTGAGATTTTTTTCCCCTAGAGATCTCAACCTTTTATGGAAGCTATAATGAAAGTTTCTGATATCCTTTAAGTAAAGCCATATTCCAGTAACCTAGTACATCACTGCTTCATATAATACATGCTTAATAAATATGACTTAATAAACTATAACGCTTGGTGAATATTCTACGTTTTGAACATGTTTAATTCGAGAATATTCCTAATCTCCATTTGTAACTAAAAGTCTTGTGCTGTGATGCAATTGGATTAGCGAGATGTTTTGACAAAATTTTAGAAATGTCCTAGCAGCATATTTTCCCTCAAAAGAAAAAGTCGAGTGAAACGTGGCGTATGGCGCACAGACAGCGAGCATGTGTTCTACTAGGAAACCATTCATCGGATGGAAATATGACCAGTTTTTATAATTCAGTGCGTGGCCCGTAAATGGAAATTCGTTCAAAAGTATTGAAATGTAATCACAGTATGTTACACGACTGTGCAATCTTTCCGATTATGTTACGGATAACTGTTTTGGGCACATCACCAATAATATGAAATGTTTTCAAAAAAGGGAAACCAGAATGACTCGGTTTCTGCAGAAAAGAATTCCACATTTTTGTAGTTCTGCTTCGGTGATTATTTATGAGGCTGTCTTTCACGCCGCAGAACCAACTCGTGTGAGTGCAGGTGCGGAGGAGAAAGGCCCTCATCATGGCTCATTCTCTTTTAACCTCTCCATCTGTGACTTTGGCTTTGAGGTTACTGCTCCAAGATGGAAGCGATAGACTAAAACGCTACATGCCACAAAAACACACTGTTCAGCCCATATAATACACAGTGCTCTGGTCCAACTCACACCTGCTTCAGAAGGCAGGCAGCAGTTACTCACCACATGGGGGTCATTACACAAGCATAAAAACGTAGACGCACACACACACATGCCCACAGGAAGAAGGTGTGAGGCAGCTGTCAAGTTTTTTTTTATCCATACACACCTCGAGCACTTGGACCACTCAGCACGTCCACGGTATACAAAATCCAGGCTTTTGTCTTACGCTCTTTGTCTCGCCCTCTGATATTAGACACCATTCAGTTCCACTCTCAGGCTTTTTGTGAGAAAAGAGAAATGAGAAAATGGCTCACTATGTACCAGAACAAAAGTAATGTGCTGGCTTTGTTTTTACAACTATTGGAATAAAAGAAAGCTGATGCGGGCCTTAAAAGTCGGTATAAACTTACCAACAATATACTGAAAGCTCGATTCTGATCGGTCAGAATGGTTTTGTTCTATATGCTATTGTTTCTATAGTAACAACCTACAAAGGGACTTGTATTGGTGACCACTCCATATGCTCCAAACAGATTAAAAAACAATGTAATCATTGACAGGGTCACATTTACTGTTATGGGGAGTTTATTTAGCATTTTTGTAAGGAGTCATCAGTGTCAGTGCTTTGTAACACTCATGGGTAGAGCTGCAACTTTAAGTTTTCTAACATGGGAAAGTCTTGACCAAAGGCTTTGTGGTTTCTTGGTAACATGACACTCTAGATTTTCTGTCTTATTAACTTCAAGTTTGTGTTAGCCATTTTAAAAGCAGAAGCTAAACACAATTTGAGTGAGTTGAACACAGGTTTTAATATATTAATACGTCTGTGTGTTTGTGTGTGTGTGAGAATACGGAAACAGTGATTATTAAAGCATTATCACAGCAGCTGGCCAGAGCCTCTCTTAATGAGGACTGTGCTATCTCTCACACACTGCAACCACACTGCAATGCTGTTTATCGCCAGCTAATTGTCTCTCAGCACCGATAAGCTGCTGCTCTGATAAGCCCTATTTAGAGCAACAGGCCAAAAATGTCTCCCTCTGGGCTTTTAGCTTTGAGTCACAGAACCCTGAATGACCACAGGGGCAGAGACGGCGGATGTTTTTACTCGAGTCCGAGTAAAATAACCAGGTCAAAAAGCTTTGACTGCTGTGTCATAGTGTGTTTGTCTAAGTTTTGGCAGGTTTCTGTTGCTGCTAGTGAATAAAATCGAATTACAAATACCAAGTCTTGTATCCAAATTCTGCTTTACAGTTATTTTTACATCAATTTCAATCGGTCAATAGGTTAAACATTGTCAGTCAATTTTTAATCTGAGTAAATGCTCATATTTATACCTTCAGGCAAACCTGGTGTTTTTACGTTCAGGTTTTTATTTATTTACTTCATATATAACTTTCATACTTCCTCAATATGTACTTTATTTCTCTCTCCATTAAATACACATATAAGGTTTATTCTATTTTTTAGCTTTTCAGGTAGACCGGTGTCAGCAGGCGGACGAGGACGCAAGTGCAGTTACTGAATGGTTTATGAAACGAAAGCAAACTGAACAATCCAAAATCATGGTCAGAAAACAAGCAAGGGTCAGGCGATGAACAAACAACATATGCTAGGGCAGGCAAGATCAACAACCTAAATGGCAGCAGAGGTCAAAACCAAAATATCATGCAATGAATAAACGGCTTGGTATAGGCTGGTAACGAGACACAGAGCGTATAATTCGCAAAGAGTGTAAGAACTGAGAGTCTGTTTATACTGTGAGCTGCTGTGCAGGTAATTGAGGTGTGTGTAATCAGTAATCTGGTGAGTGTGAACGTGAGAGAGTCTGGTTGTTGTAGTTCTCGGCGGCGATGTCTGTGGGCCGCGCTGTGTACCGGGAAGTGTAGTTAGACGCTGATTCCGGCGTTGTCATGACAACCAGGCATTTTTAACTCTCTCCTTATACCACAGTGCTACTGAATAATCCATTTTGACTGATCAGACGGTGTTTATTAGTTTTCTATTATATGTATATTAATGTGCATGTACATAAGCTAATACCAAAAAAAAAAAGATTTTATTTAGATTTTCAACAGATTAAGTTTCATTCTGACATGAGATAATGGTATGGTATATAAAGTCAACATTCTTCCAGCTACTGGCACCAAGGTTTTTGTAACAAACAAACAAACAAACAAACAAACCATTACCTTTGACATCATATGAAATCAGCTGGTCTGAGTATTGCATTTATAATGTACGCATATTTTCCATTTTGGCACTTTAAATACTTTAAAGATTTGATCGACATTTTATTTGGTTAACTGACATATGGTTTTACATTTTTATAATCAGTGACTTTACCAACTACAGAAAGATCAGATTGTGCTGATCCTCATCCAGGTTATCATTATCACATGGATCAACTACTGCTGGACTGCACCCCCTACCAGCTTACAATGTTGAACAACTTCAGGTGATCCAAATGACGAAAACAATGCACCATATAATAAAGCAAAATAGACAGCAACGTACACATTTAACAGTCTTCTTCATCTACTGCCACACTCCAAAGTTGCTGCACATGAAGTTCAAGTCCTGGTTGTTATCTTACACCAATGCAACCTCTCCCACGTCATTCATCAGGGCCTATTGTCCATCTCAATCACTAGCGTGTTCAAGTGAACATTGCTGTAGACACCACCACCTCCAACAGGTAGTGACGGAAGTCTAAAAGTTTTCACCTGTGATTAGACAATGATACAATCAACTGCCCAGATTGTTCTGTGCATTCACTTACAGTCTTCAAGAATGTCCTGATGACTCAGAACGTCCTACAGAACCTTTGTGTACACATCAAGTGTTCTCTGTGATCTTTTTTTTAAGTTGAAAATAATTTGTTTATTCATGTTTACTACTCTAGTATTTTCATTCATGATTGTAACATTTGTAGTTCTGCCCCATGACTAATATTCCCATGCCCTAGTGTTTACAATAACCATTGGGTTTAGTTGCTGCTCACATATGTTCTTGCTACAAAGATCTTGTACTTGAATCTTTTTAGTTTTTCTTTCTTTTTTTGCGCAACCTCCAACCCCCCACTCCACCCCCTTTTCCTCTCCAATTTGGTCTTCTGGCAAATCCCACCCACCAGTCAGCTCTCCCATATCACACGACAGCTACCACCCAGGGAAGGTGAAGGCTAACATGTGCTTCCTCCGAGACACATGAAGTCAGCCAACGGCATCTTTTTGAACTGCTGCTCATGCTGCATCACAGGAAATAGGAAAGCACTATCTGCTCTCTTCCACACCCACTTGAGCTCATAGACAGCCGTGATTTGTTAGTGTCACTAGGATTGACAGGAGAGAGAGATTGCTGTCCCTCCCACCCAAGAGCACGGACTATTTTGTTTTTGTATCGGCTTTTGTACTGTATGGATTTAGTTGTTTTTTCTAAAACAGCAGCTCTAACATTTTTTTTATCCTTATCCTTTAGCTGTTAAAGAAAATATAAATCCACAGACCCCCAGAGCACACATTTCTTTTGTAAACTATTCAAATGTGTTCAATAATATTCTATCTAATTATTGGAGCCATAGAGCTTTTTATTCCTAAATGTTCCACTAGCAAAACACAACAAGTCCATTTGTCATTATTTATAGACCTACATGTTTTGTCAGTTATTAATGTACAGTAAAATTGAAACCCATTTAATTTAATTGACCAGTTAAACTGACTAATAACTGTAAGTTATTAAGCTATATGGTGATTGTGGGTTGTGATTTCCACCACTTTAACTCAATAAAAAAAATCACAGAGCCCTTGGCTATGCCTCACAAAGCCCTGGTTCCCAGACCCCACTGCTCTAAAGCACTTGCATTACTATCAAATCTACAAGCAAAGCATATGATTGGATTATATACTGGCTCAGATGCAAGTCACACAGACAAACGTGTCTCACAAATTAATGTAAATATTTATCGCTGTATCTGGATCCTATTACACCTACAGGTGTTCTCTGATTCAGACATAGACAGACAAAAGTCTCTCACCAAAAGTTTGGGCAAAGAAAGGCATTCCTCCGAAATAGCTGTTTATCCCAGATCAATTAACCTCTCACTGCCTGAAGTCCGTAATTACCCTTGGCCCATTATGGTCGTGTGGTGAGTGCCAAGTTAAACAAAGCGCTCATCTTCTTGACACACTACGATGTGAGAGACTGACATTTCAATTCTTGCTGGATTAACACTTGTGTCAGAAACACTTTCTCGCATCCTGGAGCGCACTTTCACTCTGTTGCAATGCCTAATCGCATAGCAATTTCAAAATCTGTTTGCTTTTTATCATTTTTTAGTTACATTGGTGTGCTTACTGTAAGCAGTTTTAGTGCCACAAATCTCCCCTGTATTTGGAGTTCGGTTAAGGGAGGGGGTTTGGGTGAGACTGTGCTATGTCTGGTTCAGCTGGCAGGTGAGATCTTGTCTGGCCCTGTCTCAGTGTCCCTGTCTGGGGTGCATCTCTGAATTTCCCTGCTTGAATAAGAATACGCTAAATTGCACGAGTGTGGCAGGCTGTCAAAAGGTTTGGTATCAGTATCCTGTGTAAAACAAATGCAGGTGCGAAGAGAAGTTCGAATAATAAACAAATGACTGAAGAATATAAATAAATAAATAAATAAATAAATAAATAAATAAATAAATGATGAAAGCAGAACTTTATTAGAAACATTATTCTGAAGCCCACACAGGGCACTTGTATGACTTGCATAATATAACTCAAGAGTACTATGTGGGTGATGCATCTATTTAAATTCTGAGAGAGCACACATTAAATCATCAACATTTTGTGGTACTTCGGAATACACATAGGCAAGTCAACAATCATTATATTTTAAGTAGTAAGTGATGACATGCATTCTTGCACAGGCTGATTATTGTTTATTTTTAATTTTTTTTTTATGGAGAGACATTTAACGGCAATTCAAATAACAACCCTGAGAGTGAGTCAAATAATAATCCAAAAAACAACAACAACAACAACAACAGTATTGATGTAAGATGAAAAATTTGTGAAATTTTTCTTTTTAACTTCAGACACTGTCAACACATTTCAAAAGCAGCTGCTGCTTCTTTGGCAACGGGAATTACAACAACAGCTTGCGCAGGGTGACATCAACACAATTAATTTTCCTTACTTTCTGGAATGCTTTGGATGGCAATTGTAAAAAGAAACATATTGGCTAGCTGTGAGTAGACTGATTTATTTGAATTTTTTTTTTCATGGACATGCATTTGGCGCAGCATCACCTTGGCATTTTATGAAACAATTAAAGATGAAGAGAATGTGGTTGTGATAGATGCAGGGATTTTCTTTCTGTTTATACTTGATCCACTCTTAGGAGGAATGAGTGATTAAGTAATATGGTAATACGGGATGTGGAGGGATCACACTCAAGATGCAGATTTTTTGTGTGTGTCCACTATAAGCTGTACCTTATATTCGATTGTAACATTACTATCTACAGGTCTTGTTGATAGACGTACTCATAACTAGATCACAAGCTGCCACTTACCCAGAAAGTGTTGATAATTAAACGCCTCATTAGAATTTAATTAAATGTCCTGAACTGCTCCATTTTACAGTGTGCACCTTATCCTGAATCCCTCATTACTCTAGTCAGTGATGACAACAGTTTCATTAAACCCTGCCAGTGTGGTTGCTCTGTTTCAGCTTGCTGTTAAAAATCCCTGAAGGTGACAGGGATAAGAGCAAAGCTGTGAATCTCTTTAGTATAGCTAACACAAGGTATACAGTACTCCTATAGCCTTTGGGGATATACCGCAGTAGCGTTGCCTTCAAAGGTTAAATGATCAATCCCTAATCTGACTTCTAGCCCGTTTTACTACCTGTCCTGCACTAACCAGAGTGCATTTTGTGCTGGGAGACAGGATTAAAGTTTAAAAGATAAGAAGGGCTAACTAACAAGGAAGCGCCTCTAACTGAATGTTTTAGCAACAAGAAGATGAAGATCTGTTTGTGTTCCTTTTGATAGACGAACACTTGAGAGCAGACAAAGCTTAGTGGCAAAAGTCCTTAAGATGCTCCTGTTTCCTGATACTACAACTAGGTCATAATATGCTGAGTTTCGACATCTTTCTAAAACCAGCAATAGTAGTCTGAGAGGTTTGTTCCTCGCCTGGCCCAGTGTGCCGTGATGTAATGGGGTAGAGGGGCATTGGATTTTATGAGGCCCGCTCTGTGATCTCTTGCCGACACCAATTAGCTGAGCAATCAGACCTCCCTGCTTTTGTATGAGTAACCGCTCGTAAACGCCAGAGTTGCCTAGAGAAAGTGAGATGCAACGTCTCAACAAATACAATTACTCGGAAACCAGACTGAGGTTTACCCAAAGACAGGGGTGGGGGGAGACTACCTGAAGATTTTTTCCTCCCTGTTTCGTACAAAAAACAGTTGTAAAAGTGTCATTCCTGGACATGTGCAGGCAAGTGAAACTTCTTATCCCTTTGCTTACTTTTTGCACATGGTTCAATAGGGATTATCTCAGGATCACAGTTGTGTATTCATTTCTCAACATTTCATTGGATACATAAACAAAATTAATCTTTCAAACTCTTGCCTCGGGAAAGTAACACAATGCTGGTGTTAATCACTATAATTTATCTCTCTGATGAGCTCATCTAAGATGTATTTGCGCAGGTTATAGCATTTTCTTTGCAGCTTGTTTAGTCTTACTTCAAGAATAACTGTGAATCGTAAGGAGAAACCTGATTAAGTTGCATTTTTAAGAGAGCGTGAACAAAAGTAGTACGCCTGGAAACCTATCATCATTAAGCATTCTGAGGTAATAGTAGGTTTAATACCACTACTCACTACTTCATTTGTCATGCCATTTAAGTTTTGAGAATGCCCAAAGAGACAGTTTAATGCCTCATTGAGTTCAGAGTCCGTGTCATTTTCCGCAGCTTCTCCAAAAGCTCTGTAGTCGTTTCCTCTTTACTTACATTACACATTGACATGATGAGTTTGTTCTGTGGTATAGTGATATGCAAAAAGATATAAATACCTACAGTAAGAGCAATTTGCTTTCTCTTAACTAAGGCCAATATGGAATGGTGATAGGCTATACATTTTCCAATTAAACTTTCCTCCTCAGTTCCTGTGAGGTTACCAGAAATAAACAAATGGATGTGTGTAAGAAAGACCTGCCATTACATTATTCTTTTCTGCTCCTTAACAGAAAAAATCTAATGTATATATATGTATTTGTACATATATAATATATATATACACACACACACACACATATATACACACGCATATATATATATATATATATATATATATATATATGCATCTGTGTGTGTGTGTGTATTTTGCCTTCTCCAATCCTTTCTCCAGAAACACTTTTTGATTCAGATCACAAAAGGTTTGATAATAAGCTAATAAGCTGGATCAGGTGCATTGAAATTAGTAAGGACATAAGCTTTACAGGGTGTGATTATATAGAGCTGGACTGAGGGTCCCCCTAAAAATATTTATATATAGAAAGGTTTTGAAATTACTAAACAAAAAAAGAAGTTAACGCTAGAATTGGGTTCTTCAGCATCCCCCTCTGGTAAAACCTTTAAAGATTCTAGGATAAAACAGTGCCCGACAACAGTGTGTTTTCCCAATCAAAGAAGCTTTCAACTAAAATCTTTTTACTGTTAATTATACAAAGATCTCTTGAGGAACCCTTGTTTCTAAGTGTGTATAAACTCCTCTTAAATGTTTCCGTTCACAAGATACTCAGATACAAAAGGGCTGAGCTTGGATCAGCAAAATTCTTAATAAGACGATGTTGAAGCTGATCGTGAATCTACTCTTGCTTTATACGCTAAATTTGAACCTTAGAGCAAATGACCTTCCAACTGTTAGTGGACACTGTACAACCTGATGTTCAAGGTAATATCAAAAATATTTGCTACAAAATGGTCACATCTGCACACATTATTTAAATGACCTGATACACTACTTAATGCACTGGGCAAATTCAGATGCTGCAGAATTTTGCATGAATGGACAGGTCATAAATAAGATCTGGACCTGAGGAGGGGTGCAGGGGGCACAGCAAAGGCTCTTCCTTTCCCAGCCTGCATTCCTGCTTCTCTACGGCCCGGAGTAAATCAGTCCTTTGACAGGCCAGTCTGCAGATGTGTGGGCCCGTAAGCTCCATTTTTCTACAGCCAGACTACATCACCATGTTCAGAGCTCAGCACTCCAATGATCTGTAAATAGGAATTTCCCTCTGTTTCGCCTACGCCATAAGTGACGCATTATAGAGGCATACTGGGGGCTAGTGGACATGGTGGTGGACTGACTTGTCTCTGCTGCAGGTGTCATTAGTCCATGACACCTCCAGCCTTGTTCTCTCATTCTAGAAGAGATTTACAACCCCTGAAGGGCAATAAGAAGCCTCATTGATGCTGCTTTATTGGAACGTGACCTTTGCAGCTGGGAAGGGCTTCTTTGGTAAGGTTTACTAGACGTGAATTTGACTTGGGTGGTTGAAGGGGCTGGTTTGGTGCAGAGGGCCTTATATGCTTCAGCTATACTTCGGAATGAAGTGTGAGGCTCTTCTGCATATTAGGAGCTAGTGGGAATTCAGAGGTTAAATTGAACCATTTGCTTTTATTGGCAGAGTTAAGCCAGAGGCAATTCAATTAAGAACCACATTGGACCAGTAAGGGCTGGAAGAGAAGCCAGGGTGATGTGCCACAGAGTTATTTTCTTGGGCTAGTGTGTTAATTTTGCACTTCATTTTGGCTTGCGAGTTACCTCAGAAAAGTCTTGTTCTCCATCCCTGGATAAGACTAATCTGAGACTAAGTTGTACTGTCAGTGAGAGGTTCTTACAAAAAATTCTGGACTAAAAATATTGCTGAATACTGACAGAACTTTTAACCTTACAATTGTCCATTCCATTTTAAATCTTGTCACTTTGTGTATATACTGAAAGTTAAAGTTTGGAAAAAGACCAGATGATGTTTTTCCAACCTTTACCTGTCTAGCTTCGGTGCCCATTGTAGCCTCAAATTCCCATTCTTGGCTGACAGGATTGGAACTCGATGCGATCTTTTGGGGTTGCAGTCCATCTGACTACAGTATGACATCTTGTGCATTCTGAGATGCTTTTCTACTCACCACGGTCGTAAAGAGTGATAATTTGAGCTACCATAGCCTTCCTGTCAGCTCAGACTAGACTGGCCATTTTCCTCTGACCTCTCTCATCAACAAGGCATTTCCACAGACAGAACTGCCACTCACTGGATGTGTTTGACATGAACATTAACTAAAGCTCTTAACCTGTATCTACATGATTTTATGCATTGCGCTCCTGACACATGATTGCCTGAATGGATAATTGCATGAATGAGCAGGAGAATCTATTTCTATTAAAGTAGCCAGTGAATGTGTATATAATATTTAACCCTCTACTGTATTATGACAAGAAAACTTACTGGACATTATAGCTAGTTCTGAAAGGTTCTAGAAATACAGAAACCAGTAGTTCTTGAGGGTCTCCATCATGTTCACTAGGCTAACAGTGAGTAAGCACTTAGCCTGGCTGGAAGTGTTTTTCTGACGCTCAGCATGAGGAGCGACAGTGGGCTAAGTTCCAGCATTTCCCCGCTGATGTGCCACACGCACTGGCTGCAGTCTAGCCTACAGCGGACGGGGAGTGCAACAGGAAACGGACGAGTTGTAAATTACTAACACCAGGTGACCATCCATCCTCAGTGTGGCGTCTTTATTGTACCTTTTCGCCAAGCTTGTCACAGGAATGTCATATATAACCGAGTTAAATCCCTCCTTGTGATATGAATCTTCTCTGCAACAGCGAGGAGGAGAGCAAGTTTCCTCTGAAGTTTCAAAGGCAATGTAAGTCATTTTTATGGCAAATTAAAAAATGACTAATTGGTAGATGAAAGTGTGTGCAGATGAAAGTGTGGAAGGAGAATTGTATAAAGAAAGCAAGGGGACTATTGTATAACTCCATATATGTGTTTTTTTTCCCCCTTTTTGCCACATATCTCCCATAACAGTCCCAAACAGCCTTGTAGCTAGGTGGCTTTCAGCAACTGGGCAGGACAGGAAGAGGGTGAGAACTTCCTATTGCAGGCCAAAACTGAGTTGTGCCTGGAAACAGCTTTAAGCTAACTACTACCTTAGCCAATGAGCACAAATTATTAGACCTTTAATATAACTGATATAGACACTCCAATGAGTACATCAACTCCACATTTCACTTTTTCAACATATTCTGAAAATAGTTCTAGACATTTCAAGGTGTTTTGTATTATTTCTTAGCTAACTATTGTACAATATAGCATTGCAAGCTTTGTTCTTTGAATAGTTAAGGGTTCTTAGCTTCATAAGTTTTACTCTGAGGTTTTTTTTAAAGAATGCAACAAAGTGAACAGTTTAAGAGCTCAATAAATACGCTAAACACCATCCAACAAAAGACCTGGCTTTTTATTTTGAGCCACTTATGTTAGCGGAGTAATTTATTTCACACAAACACTTGTGATTGATCTAACTTTTTGAGTTTCCTATATAATGTGTTTCCGAGAAAACACTTGTGACCTGTGATTTTATTGATTTGACATATTAGTTTGGTTATAATGCTGAAGAAACACAAAACTGGAACTCTGGGCTAAATGCTGGTCTAAGCCTGTGTAGGATTGTCAACAGGTCATACTGTATGCAAATGTAAAAAAAAAAAAAAAAAGTAATATCTGAGCACTGCTATCCAAGGAAGCTTGGCATCCAGACAACAAAAGCTCTCATTATATAAGAGTGAAGTCTTCAATAAGGTTTATTACTGGTGTTCTATCCATCACACCACTTACATCACTTTTGGTGCACATACACACAAGAAAACACAATTAAGTACACTATGTAAAGAATCTAATGCTACACTGGGCAAAGGTTTGTTGAAACTGGCCAGTTGAATATTGGAAAAACGTCACCTGGTCTTTTTCCAATCTTCAACAGTTCGATGAATCTGTTCCCACTGTAGCGTGATTCCTGTACTTGGCTGAAAGGAGTGGAACCTGTTGTGGGCTTCTGCTGTTGTAGCCTATCCACCTCAACATGGTTCAGCATGTTGTGTGTTCTGGGATGCTTTTCTGCACACCACGGTTATAAAAAGTGGTTATTTGAGTTACTGTAGCCTTCCTGTCAGCTCAAACAAGTCAGCCCATTCTCCTGTGATTTCTCTAATCAAGAACTGAATGTTTTTTGGGGGGGTTTTCACCACTGTGTGAACTCTAGAGACTGGTGTGCATGAAAATCCCAAGAGCTCAGCAGTTTCTGAAATACTCAAAGCAGCTGATATTTCCACCAACAAGCATGCCCTTGTCAAAGTTACTGAGATCACATTTTTCCCCATTCTGTGTTTGATGTGAACTTTAACCGAAGCTCTTCACCTGTATCTGCATGATTTTGTCTATTCTGCTGCCACCACATGATCGGCTAACTGAATATTGCATGAATACGCAAGTGTATAGGTGTTCCTAATATATTGAATGTTGAGTATAAAATCATACGTATGATTTGTTGTTGGTGCACTGGTTACAATGAAAAGGTTTTACTGCTAAATTAGATGAGCAAAGTTCATAGCTTTGACCAAGAAATCACAGTAGCCCAGCTGATGACTTGATGTGTCTAGACTTTATCAGAGTGAGCCAGCCAAGTCTTACACACACACACACACACACACACACACACACACATACCATACTGCCAGCCACATTGCCTTCAGGAGATGAATGGATCCCCTGCTTCTAAAACCGACACAGGCAGTGATATTTACAAGTCTTCTGGGAACAAAGTGAAGTTCTCTCTCTCTTCCTCATGGACCTCCTCTCAAGCGGTCCTGCTGTCTTCTCTCAAAATCAAACCCATCAAGTGTCTCTGGACTTTCTGGTAGACTAATTAGTTACCAGATACTGACTGAGTTCTTCAGTGAAGCAATTTTATGAAAATTATGACAAGAGATTAGGGAATAATGTAGGGAATAATGTCTGAATCAGTGTTAGCTGCGTTTTGCATTGTAAAGCTAAATTTTTTTATTGATCTTCAGTAAGCACTTCGTCCTGGTCAGATCTGGAGCACATGGAAACACTGGCTGTGAGACAGAAATACACCCTGGATGGAATGCCAGTCCACCATAAACTCATTCACACCTAGGGGCAATTTAGTGTAGCCAAAGAATGAAGTGAGGTGTCAACGCTACTTGTTGCGCCACTGTAACACTCGCATTTTGAAGATCAGTTACAGATCAGTTCAATTAAAGGTAATGCACTACAAAGTAAAGATTTATGTATACATCATGGATGCAGAAAATCCCATGCTCATATGTATATAGTGTATGAAAGAAAGGTAAATGCAAAGCAAGCACATTAAGTTACGAATTAAACTTGACGTTTCATTGACCCATTATATCTATTGTGATTTTTAGGACAATGGAATTGCATTATTTACTCATAATATCATGCAATGTAAATAATATCTCTTCCTTCATTTGAGGATGCTTCTATTTGCAGGTGTGAGTGCATATAAACTATAGACGGAAGATGACAAGAGCTGAAAAACAAACGCATTCATTTATTTCTTTTTGTTCAAGAAAATGGAGTTGGAAAAATCATTTTTACTATCTTTTCTACTTTTGATTTAAATGGAACATTTTGATTTAAATGGAAAATAAGCGCTATGAGGCAAAGACCGTAACCTGACTTACTGTATATACACACTCTTAGAGAACGTAGAACCTTATAACAGTGTTTCCAAATCAGAAAGGGTTCCAAGTGGAACCCTTTATTTTAGTAGCCCAGAACCATTAATTATCCAATGAACCCTTTAAAGAACCCCCCCCCCCCCCCCGTTTTTTTTTTTTTTTTACAACAGTGTACATATACAAGCTGAAATAACCTTTGACCAAATGTTTCCATCTAAAAGGAAAACTCCGATATGGGACAGGATTTACATTCTATGATGCATGGAAGAGTCACTGTCTCTTAATCATCTCCTCCACAGCCAGTAAAACTGTCAGTAAATAGAGATGTGCAGGAACACCCACTGGACTCACTGCTCATGCTTCACTGATCTCCCACCATCGGTTTGGCTCATGCACACTTGGTGGAGTTTTCTGCACTGAGCAACAGGAATGAAGAAATTCTCAAGATGATAACATCTACTGTCTTTCACTGTACTCTAGTGAGAGACAAATGTCAAACCCTAATATATCTACTGCTTGAAAACTGTGTGTGGGCAATATTCAGAGCTGGCAAGTTTAGATTAGTTAATGACTTATGTCCAATACATATGTGTCAGTTGCAAAATGAGGAAGCATAAAGCAAGAGATATTAAAAATATATATATATGTAAGGTTTGGTCTAGTAGGATACAATGCAAATGAGAAGACTGAAATAAAAACAGATTGTTGAGGTTTCCGGTAAACATGTACTACTTGCACTCTCGTGAAAACTGTTTTTGGACAGTGATTATACTGTAGACAGATGACACATCGTCTATTAAAGATACATTAATATTGCTTTTAAATACAGGAGCAGCTCACGACCCAGCTAGAAGAGTGTAGATTAATCTTAAAAGTAGCATTGTTCATATGGACAACTTGTTCAAATGGATTTTTTTATAAATAAATACAACCATGTTTGATATAGCAAGTGTGATTCCCCGCACCATGGTTAAAGCATGCGAGATGAACACAGAAGTGGTAAATCAACTGTTCTCCCGTTCCTCCCCACGACCCAACATTAAACAAAGCCTTCATACAGTAAGCATAGGGCAGTGTGATTCCTGCCCCAATGGGCCTGTAAGCACTTGTTCCCATTTTTGACCGCTAGGTGCAATAATAACTCTACTGAGCTAAAAGGGGTGCGGCGTTCGCTGCCCCATAATTGCACTACATCTAGAAACGCGAGCAAATCAATGGAACATCTGCTTATATCTGTCAAATAGCAACATTTTTAATGGTTACTCTCTCAAAATATATGGAGTTGAAGATGCATATGGCTGTGCTCTGCCACACCTGCCTCTCTGGACGAGTGGCCATCATTCAAATGGCATTTCACAGTTTATTGTGTGCATTTACTGCATACAGCCCTGTGCTTATAAATTCCTAATGGTGCTCTAGTGCTGTTTCAGTAAATTCAGATTACACTTTTAAATCCTTGATGTGTGAAGTTTAATTTATGTTTCGATTTTGTGTCCACATGTTAACTCTATTTTTAACTGTCACAACTGTCACCCAATACCCACATTTTTTTTTTACTGTATTCAAGGTCCTGAGCTGATGGCATTAATATAGAAATCTCAGTATATACACTATGTGCATGTGCTGTGTATGGATGTGTGTGTATATTGTCTCTGGCAAAAGCGGTTGGGAACACAGCAGGAGACCCAGCAAGAGGTCCGTGGTGTTGAGGAGAGTGATGAAGTGTGTACTATGTGTGTGCGCGCTCAAGCTTGTGTGCGTGTGTGTGTGTGATTGTGCATGTGCGTGCATGAAATATGTCAGCTCACTTAACCATTAATCATTTCCTAGTCTTCTTTTTGCACTAGCAGGCACACAAACCCACACTCACGCAGGGTGGTCCTATCAGCAGCCATATGACTATCACTAACACACACACACACACACAGAAAGTGAGAGAGAGAAACAGCACCAGATCACCAGATACAATAAATACATTTCTAAGCACAGAAGTCAGCGTGAATCATCTCTTTCATTTTTCTCACATAAACCTATTTACCACAAAACCCCAATGTTGTGGTTGTCTTATGAGCCCAAAGGAAATGTGTCACTTAACTCCACTTATACCACCGGAAATGTGCGTAATATATCTCGGAAAGTCCAACAAGCACTTTTATATATAGAACCACATATCAGCACATATCAAGGAAAAATACTGACAGGATTGTCACTTCTGTTCCCTGCGTGTCCACACCATTCAAGTGGTTGCCTGGGAAAACCCTTCTCGTGGTCAAATTTTGATATATTCTACTAGTTATAGTTCTGAACTGAAAAATTTTCAGTAAAAGACATATAATTATGTTTTCTTAAAATAGAGAGTCAAAGTATATTATTGACAGAAAAATCTTAAGAAATGATTTTCATCATTTTTTTGTTGTTTCCAAGAATTCAGCCTCACAGACATCCGAAGGGTTTTCCCAGACCCCCACAGCACCTTCATGACTGGCTGCCGTTTCCCTAATGTGCGTTATTTAATCTGTCTTCACAATCAACCCAAAGGTGTGCCATGCTCATTCCTTTTGTGCTGGTAGGATTTTACATGTTCAAAAATATAAACAACTTTATCACAATTGATACCTGACAAAGGACAAGCAACACAATACTTTTTCACGAGAAGAATCTGTTGAATGCAGGACACCGTGACCAGCCAGATAAAGTTCCTGAAAAATCTCACACACAATACAGAATACAGACTGATCGCAAGTATTTCACAACTAAACAACTTCAAGCGTAAAAGTGTAAAACTCATACATCACTCCGGAAAGACATGGACCATCCCTCCTGACCGCACTTAAAAAAGCAGGATCGCTCTTAAAGACGCAGCACAGACGTTTGGCTTACTTTGGCTTGTAAGTCATGTCTGTGTTGAATTATCAGCTCAGCAAAACAAAATCGCAAAAACACGCAGCTTTTTGCCCAGAGGACTGTCCGTTCCACCTGGGTTTAGATTTGGAAATCCCAAAATACATCTCTTTTGCATTTTTTCCCCCTCCTTATATTTTCCCTGTGTGTTCTCAGGATCAGAGCTTAGTGATGGTAAACAGCTCCTTCTAAATCAATATTATGGCGATGCAGAATTGTAAAACAAAGCCTGTGGTTAGCCTAGAAATACAGACTTTTTTTTTGTTTACATTTAAAAACACAGTCCAATGCACTTTATTCAGTGCCCCATTTGCAACAAAATAGAAACACAGAGAAAGGTCCTCGCTGAAAACCTTGTAGCTGTCTTGTATATTTAAGTGTCAGCTTGCAGTATTATAGCTGTCTCAGCCATTCAAGCTCTCAGTACCCCAAACTCTGAGTACATGTTTTCACCCTTAGCCTGCTAATGTGCTCATGTTCTCCAGTGGCTGGATCACTCGCCCTGTGCCCCTCTGCCAGGAAGTCAGTGAACAGTCTTTGCTGGCAGTGAAGGCTTGATGGGGTATTAGTAGGTGTCTAAATATCCATGTGGCCAAGAATCGCCAAACCTGTGTCAGAATTTGCTCCCCAAAACGCTGACCAGAAAGCCACCTGCTTCCGATTACCAACTCAAAGTGTTTGACTCTCTCTCTCTCTCTCTCTTCCTCTCATTCCTCCTACTTACCCTTTTTTCTCTGCTCCGTGTTTATTTTCATTTTTGTGCCCCCACCTTCATATGGGCCCATTTTCTTTTCATGTCGAGACAGTGTTCAAGGATGACAGGGAGGCATTTTTCTGTCAATTTGCTAAATTTCATTTCCTGTTTTTATGCAATGCTGAAAGATTTTTTTTTTTTGAGCCACGTTGTCGGGCAGAAAATACACTTCCACTGCAAATCTTTACGAAATGAACTTTCAGTCTCGTTGAGCGTATTGTGATTACACCATAAAACTACAGGCAGCAGCTTTAAGATAAAAAAAAGAAAAGAAAAGAAAAGATTTGCTGTTGTAATGCATGCAATTCGTGAATATGCCATAAGACATCTGTAAATTTAATACTGATAGCTTACTGTCCACGTGCAAATACACATAGAAACACACAAAGGACTGCACTAAATTTAATGTCTGGCAGTGCAAAGCTGCTTTGCTGGAGAGTTTCGGATCCACGTGGTCCTGATGTCATCTTTTTGCAAAATTCTTTCAGCCGCCTCACGATCCAATATCAGCACGATGAAACCCACAGATGCTCTGCAGACCCACAATTCCCAACGTGCCGATCCAGATTTAGTAGAAACCCCTCACGTTTCAGTTACTTCAATAAATTAAGCGCACTGGTTCAGTTTACATCCACACAAACTGCAGTTTCTGAACGCCTGAGAAATGAATAGGTTGTATTCCCCCAAATGCATTCATTTTCAATTATATAAGTATCATTTGTGCATTTTTTCCTTTTACAAAACAGTGGAGTACTTCACTATAACCGCAGCCTACAAGCAGAACAACTGTGGATTAATGCCAATTAAGAGTTTACAATGGCAAAAAAAAAAAAAAAATCTGAAGACCACCGTGGCTGGTGTCTATTTTTAGGCCTCTGCACTGAGCACAATGCTGGTTTGACTGGGAGAAAAGCCAATTTGCTACTGATATAATCACGGGTCCTTCAAAACTCCACTGCTTGCTGTGGACAAGTTTGTGCACACGGAGGGAGACTTCTGTTTAAGTTGATGGTAACCAAACGTCCTCTCAAATAAACATGACGATAAGGATGCTCAGGCCCAGAGTTTTTCTGAGAGAACGGGTTCAGAAAATCTTATATCATGCTTATATCATTACAAATTAGTGCTATTTTCCTCCTCTCTGATCTCATATGGAGGCTGACAGATATGGTCTCTGTATGGGATAAATGATTTTCCTTTGTGCAAGACCGAGGGACAAATTTATCAGGCACAAAGGCGCCTGTAGGTCTATTTACCCCAGGGTGGTAAGCTAAGAAAGCATACAGGTTGAGCCAGGCATGTGTGTGATGTAGTTGGCTGATTGTCCCTCATTCTGGCGCTGATAGTGTGTATACAGACAGAGTGCCGTTCACTGAATGACCTGTCTCTGGCTCAGAAGCCTACAAACATGTCTATGAGATGGTGAGCTATGCTGGTGGTATTTGCTCTACTGACTGCTGAGACTATAATATCAAATATAATAGCACAAAGAACAGATTCAAAAGAGGTCAATTTAATCATGGATATCAATTCGGGTATAGTTGCAGGTGGAAAAAACTCTATAGGTAATAAAAAGCTAAAAGTTATAATCTTACAGTCCATTTTTAAAATCAACTTTAGGATAATAATAATCATAATGGCTGTCATAGGTATGCTCCAAAAAAATCCAATTATAGTTTATATAAGGAAGAAAACACTACAGGGCATACTGTTATAGGAAAATAATCCACAACAAGGTGGGGTAGTGGTGAATGAGTTGTTTGCTATAACAAATTAGACAGAGCACATTAATATAAACCTAATTCGAATTACAGCTGGCAATATTGTTACAGCTGGCAACATGCTGTTACAGAAAATGAATGAACACCTTCAGACGAATCAGATCCGATAATTCAAGAGTGCTCTGGGATAAATACTTATAAAAACCTATAAACTCTAAAAACCAAGCAAACTACATTTGATTGTTTATATGGCTAAAAATACGAGCTTTTCAGAACACAGGGGAAACAGTCTGCTAGATGAAAACACCGTCCGTATGTTTGGAGAAAAGTATGTCATTGATACGTTTTTATGGATTTATGTGTCCCAAAGGAACATACTGTACCATGCAGGTTCTTTCCCAATACTACAGATCTACAAGTTAAAGTTGAGTCAAGTATTTGGGAATAATTTCCAGACTTAATTGATATTTTACAAGACATTCACACTATGGCCAAATTATCTTTCATTGACCAATACACTCTGTTGAAGTTCACAACATTGCGTGCAAAAACCAGGTTGGAATGTTGGTCACCATACCGTTCTGCAAATAAAGGTGCCCCCATATGCCAGTTCACGGGAATCTTACTTTGTTATCCTCACGCTCATACCTGCAGCTCTCCCGATGAGAGACACTGACACATTTCCCTCCAGTGCAGAGCAGGAACCCATTCACTCTTTTGTATCTAATCACTGGACTGTAGCAGCAGCCTTCAGTCTTACAACTAGGTCTGATTCTCTCTCTCTCGCTCACACACGCACACGGTTACAAGATCATCCATGATAGCAAACCTGATTCTAGATGGCACAAGACCAAGATACATTGTAGATCCTAATGATGACAAGATAAAGAAGGAAAGGTTCAGAGACTGATGGACAAGAACAGATACCGGTCTAAGTTGAACAGTCTCAGGGCTGGCCTGAGAACAACTTGCTCAGTACTGTTGTCAGTAATGTAACTTCTCAGTAATGTAACTAGTGAAAACCTCAAACCATTCATCAGTGCACAATAGTAAATCTATTAACAGTCTATGCCACTCCCTTGCTTAGAACATATTGTACATTTGATCAGGAGAATCAACAAGCCTTCATTAATTCCTCTCCTTCACAGATATTATCTCACATCTTATCAGGAAACACAGCTTTTTTTTCCCCCCCAGTGTAATTTATTTGGCAGAACGTAGCAGTTTATTCCTTCCATGCCAAAAATGTCAGCAAAACTGATATAATCTCGGCTTCAACCTGATAAAGACACCTGCCACGGAATAACATGACACGCATGAATCCTTGTTAAAACCTCTGTGGTGTGAAGGGTTCCTTCCTTAAGAAAAGGCGCAGACTAAACTTACAGTCTTAGAGCAGCTGACAGCGTTGGGTGAAATAACTTCCTGCGTTTTTAATCCACCACCTTTGTGTCACTCAGTATGTAACCATGTAAGCCAACAATAACAGCAGGATAATGACAATATGAAATGTATAGGCTCATCAGCGATTACTCAGTCACCTTTACATACCTGTACACCTCGTACATACAATGTTACACCACAATGTTAAACACCATGTAATATTCATTCACTATCAACTTCTATCTTTTATTCTGTATCTGAAACTACAGGGTGCCCCAAAAGTCTCCATACCTAACAGAAATAACACCTTTTTGCAAAAAACGTCTTCCAAATTTTTCATACTTAATTCATATTATTATTTTTTTCAGACAGCTTTTAAGAATGCCTTGTCACAAGGTTGCGATGGACTTTAAAAGTAAAGATGAAAAGCACATCACACATGGCAATGTTGCCAAACTTACTGACAAATTCATAAAGACTGGAAGTGTTGTGGACCAACCGAGAAGTGGGACGAAGGCACAACGATGTGGTGCTGATATACATAGTCCCCTATGTATGGAGACTTCTGGGACGCCCCGTAGAATGGACTATATATTAATGAATAACCCATTTAGTTTGTTTCAACTGAAAATCAAAAGTGATTTCAGCAGCCCACATGGATTTACAGTGATTTTTTTTTTTTACAGCATTGTTGTCAAATTCATACAAGGAAATGGACCGAGATTTTGTGTTTTGTTTGTTTGTTTGTTGTTTTGATTTTTGCAAATAGGGTATGCATTTCTGTGTTTTTTTTTTTATTGTTTTTTTAAATGAATAAAAAACTATTTAGAATATTTTTAGAAGATGAAATGCCTTTTATACAAACTTAGCCATACTGTTATTCTTTTCAGTGAGTTAATTTAGTTTGGTTAACACATGTATTGGTTTTGGCAGTCTAAATCCTGCTGTCTTGCTAGACGCTTTGTTTGGACCAGTATGTTCCCTCATATGGACATGAGAATGCTTTACATATGTTTATGCTTATTCGTCTCATTTCTGTGCCTCACTATAATTTTGAACAATTTTTTTTTCTTGTTCAATTTGTGCTCTACAAGACTCGCATTCTAGTGTGAGTTGAGACCAACGAGCCCTGTAACATTTTTCAAATCTATTCAGTTTAAAAGATCATAGATTTATATATATATATATATATATATATATATATATATATATATATATATATATATGTGTGTGTGTGTGTGTGTGTGTGTGTGTGTGTGTGTGTGTGTAAAAATCCATGATAAGGCTAAGGTGGACTTACCGACGCACTCATTGGCCTCTCTGGCTGTTGCGCGCTGCCATGGCCGGTCATAGTGGAAGGGTTTGCACCTGTCGCACTCGGGTCCCGCAGTGTTGTGTTTGCACTCACACACCAGGTTGCCGTCGCGGTCGCGCACACACTTCGACGCGTGCCCGTTACACTTGCAGCGGCCACCCACCTGCAGATCAGACACGGAGTAGAAGTACGAGTCCCGGGCCAGCTCCGAGTCGTCCTCGTTCTCGTCGCCGAATGTGTGTAAGCGGCTGAACGTCACCTTGATATCAGTGGCCGTGACCCAGTCCTGCAGCACGGGGGAATTATCGAAGTCGTGCGCTGACGGCCTGCCGTCCAGAGTGCTGAACGCGATGAGGCCGCCTGCGAGCGGCTGCATGTCCGTGTGCGAGTCCGTGCAGATGGCCTCCTGCTCGTTCTGCTTGGTGATGGCCGCACGACTCGGTCGGTTGTACATCTTCTTGCACTGCGTCGAGTAGAACTGGAACGGCGTCCATGTCTTGCCGTAGTCCATCGACTTGTAGATGGCCATGGACTCAGGCCGCGGCGAGCAGAACTGCAGGCTCACGTAGGTCACCTCGAACTTTTTGCCCAGCGAGAGTGTGAGGGTGACGTTCTGCGGGTGCTGCACGTAGCTCTCGGACTGCCAGCACGTGAGGTTGTGCGGGTTGTTGAGGTCGGTGAGGTACGCAGCCGGATGCGCTTTCTTCGGGTCTGTCGCGTCGCACGTGTGGCAGTCGCGCGTCCTCTCGTCGGCCTTCTCGCTCACCACGCAGTAGCGCGCCGCCGGTGTGCCGCACGTGCTGGACGCGCGCACGTCCTTACCGAAAGCCGCGTTCACGAAGTCAGGGATGCAGCGGCGGGGGTTGCCGTTTTCATCGTAGCACGGGTCGGGCGGTGAGGACTGCGCGGCGAACATGCTCATGCCGTAACCGCCGCCGCCGCGCGCTCCCTCCACCATCACGCACAGCGCCACCAGAGTGCTCCAAGCCACGAACAGCCGCAGCATCGTCCCGCAGGAGTCCGGATTGCTCAGAAATGCACGGAAGAAAGAGAGAAGGTTTTGCTTCTCCGTGCGCGCTTTCAAACTCCAGACGGATCGGATTCTTTGCGCGCGTGCATGCAATCAAGAGATGAGAGCAGACTTGTCACTTTCATGCACGTGTTTACTACATTCAGAGCAGACCACCAAGACGTCTTAGAAGAGCATAAGAAGTTAGTCCAAATCAAATTGGAGTCTTAGTTCTCGCAGAACTAAAACTTGCCAAGCGCACCCGATGGCACGAAACCTACGTAGAAAAGTGCACACGAGTGCTGTGTGCTAACAAGCGACCGAAATCTTACGAGTCGAGCGAGGAAGTATGCACGCGGAGAAACAGCTCTACCCGGGCTGAGGAGTATGGCCAACGGCTTAAAGAAATTACAGGGTGCGCTCTCTTTTCTTTTCCCTCTCTTACTCACTTTCTCCCGGATATGTTGTAATCTTGCACTCTTTCCCCCTTCAACCTAACGCCAACGATATGAAAAAGAAAACCTGCTATTACTTTTGCTACAGCTTTCTCTCTTTCACTCCCCCCACTCATTCACACCACTGTGTCTCTGAGTATGTCTCTGAGTGTGTCTCTGAGTGTGTGTCTCACTCTCGCTGCTGCCGCTGTGTGAACAGAATCTAGTCATTCCTCTGAGTTTGAGCTCAGAGAATAGGCTACACGCCAAAGGGGGCATCCACGGGCAGGTGATTAGTAACACTCAACCCAGTGATATCACTAATCCTCGTCCGGCTTATGTAGATTTTGATTGTGATTACTGAGATGAGTTTTGTAAACTCCATCAACACCCCTGTTTATCTGCAGAGTGTATCCCTCGACTAAGCCCCTTCTCCTTTATTTAGCAAATATATATAGGCTACTTTCACTAAACTTTTTATTTTCTCTTGTCACTGTGGTACCCTCACGTGATGAAATGTACCTTTAAATCTTTACCTTTCAATATTCAAGACAAATTGACTTGAAAGAAAGTCAGATTGTTCTTTCTGAGAAATGACTTACACATTTGAGCATAAGTTTTTCACGTGTGATTATGTGCATGTCTGAAGGAGTGTGCGCATGTGTGTATGTGTGCATGACTTACATCTAGAATGAGTGTGTAAATGTGGGTATGACTTACATTTAGTCATATATCTGAATGGTCTGCACTTATGTAGGGCTTTTATCCAAAGCACTTTACACTGTGTCTCATTCACCCATTCACACACACACACACCAATAGTAGCAGAGTTGCCATGCAAATCGCTAACTTGCCATCAGGAGCAACTTGGGGTTCAGTGTCTTGCCCAAAGACACTTTGATATGTGGAGTCATGTGGGAATCGAACCGCCAACCCTACAATTAGTGGACAACCCGCTCTACCAACTGAACCACAGCCGTGTGTACGTGTGGATGACTTACATCTAGCCTTATATCTGAAGGAGTGTGTGAATGTGTGTATGTGTGCATGGTGCCCTGCGATAGACTGGCATCCCATCCAGATGTGTCCTTGGAAATTGCACATTGTGACATCGCGTGAATAAAATGTGATCACATCTGAAAAAGAATGATTCATGGACCACAATGAGTATGAATTATGTAAAATAATAATAATAATAATAATAATAATAATAATAGATGTGAAAATTCAATACATGAAAAATATCTTAAGTGAAAGTTAATGTGAGCATGTGAAGAAGTTGTAAGGGTGTTTATAAAAAAAAAAGTATCCAGGTAAAAGGTACATATTTAAGATACAAAAGGTATGCCTCGAGGGGACTACCTCAGTGACAGTTCGTTTTTTCTTTTATGCCTGTTTGTCTTTCGTCTGTGAAGGTAATTATACCTTTACTTTTAGAACTAATTCAAGGTACAACACTTGTCCTCACAGTCCAATTTTGTACCTGATATAATTATCAAAGGTACAATACATTCACTTTTCCTCGTAAAACATACAAGGTATAAATGTACAACAGATGTATCCACCCCAATGAAAAGCAAAGGTACACTATAGCACTTTTTTCCCCTGAAAGTGATGGCTGCTTGGTGAAATATGATGAGAATTGTAACTCCAATAAGACTGACTTGTCTATAAAGTATTGCAAATTATTATAAAGTAATGCAAGTAGTATTACTTGTACTAAACTACCAAGAACCAAATCTGAGAACTTTAGCTTTGGGGTTGTTTTGTCATTGGGATGGCTTATGAATCAATAAATAGAATAAAGTATAACATCAGTAAGCTGCAGTTAAACTTAGAAGTATTTTAAAAACCCAAATGCGACATAAGTAGAGGTGTTTTCATTTTAAACTGACAGAACACTTGTTGACCACCCACTGCGTAAATGATCCATGTCCACCTGTGTGTTCCAGAAGCACTCAGAGCCCCACACAGAAATGCGACGGCGACATCATGTGGTGAGACACAGAACAGTCCAACAGAGGACATGGATGTGTATCAGGACATGGACCATAGCTCATCAAACACCAATTTGAAAATTAAGCATCACAGATAAGAGAAGTGCATGTCAAATGGCCCAGTCATCATCAGTATTTCAAGTGCTCCGCACAAGAATGTAGCTGAAATGAGTAATCAGTACTCAAATGTGTTTACATGTCATATTACAGGTCCTTCATCCCTACAGCAGTCAGACTCTTTAATACAAAAAACAACATAATGTAGCACGGCTAGCTGTTTTGCATCATCAACCTACACAATAATCCATTTATCAGTTTTCTGTATATAAATGAGGTGTTAATCATTCTCATCTATATTTATATTTATATTCATCTGTACATACATTGAGGTGTTCATAGTGTACATATTACCATTATTATTATTTTTTTTACTACTTTTTTCTTATTTTTCTATTCCTATTGTATATGTTTTTTAGACATTTTTTTTTCAATTCAATTCCTATTTAATGTGTATTCTTTCCTACCTGTTTTTTTGTGTAATTGAGCTGCTGTAACGAGGGAATTTCCCCAGTGTGGGATCAATAAAGTTTATCTTATCTTATCTTATCTCAAATAAACACAACTTACATGACTCAAGTTTTAGTTACACAAATCTTCTTGGTGTGTTTCACTTAACTGAAATGGAGTTATTTAACAAATAGTAAATGGTATAAGGCAGAGGGATTAAAAAGATCCAGTTTCATAAAATTCTTTAGAACGGTCCAGATAAGTGACTAATGACTGAATGGTGACAGCAGTTACGTTTAATGCTTAACCTTTAATGATTAGTTCATGGTTCATATAAGACACATCAAATACACTATATGGCCAAAAATTACGTGGTCACCTGACTACCACACCTACCAAACCATTGCCATGACATTTGTGTCCATGATGAGTGTATGTAAACTTCAGACTGCAAATGTATATACAGTATGCTTGTTAAACATCTCTTTCCAAAACCATGGGCATTAATATGGAGTTGGTCCTCCACTCTTCAGGGAAGGCTTTCCACTAGATTTTGGAACGTGGCTGCAGGGATTTATGCTTATTCAGGCATAAGTGAGGCATTAGTGAGGTATGACGTTTATATCAGGTGAGAAAGTGTTCAGTGGGGTTAAAGTCAAGGCTCTGTGTAGGCTGTTTGAGTTCTTCCATCTTTATGGACCTCACTTTGTGCACAGGGGCATTGTCATACTGGAACAGGTTGGGGCCCCAAGTTCTGCGGAAGGGAAATCTTAATGTTAAAGTATGCTGACATTCTAGACAATTGTGTGCTTCTAAGTTTCTTGGAACACACATAAGGGTGTGTTGGTCAGGTGTCCACATACTTTTAGCCATATAGTGTATATTTTACAGCTGTTTTATTTAGGCAGGGCAGTAGTAACTAGTTCTAAACATTACTTAGTGGACACCCTGGATGGCACCATGCATACACATACATTCAAACACTCATTCACACCTAGCGCTATTAAATATAGGAAAGAGGGGGGGAAAAAACTCCATTAAATGCAAGTCACCTTGTCCATAATATGCAGTAAATAAAATATACTTTAAAAATGAAAAACATTTCTGAAGTTGAGGCAATCAAAATGTTTCCTTTCCTTACAACTATAAGCATAAGTTATTAAAACACATCTGATTTTCCCTAAAGCATTGCAGCACATGATCATCATTAAATAGTAGCACAAGCACTACATTGAACACTCTATCTGCCATTTAAGAAATTGAAATTGAAATTTACAATGCTTTTGGGAAATTCAGCCCATATCATTTATTATCTCCAAAAATCCTCCCTGTTATAGACGAGGAGCTCTGTGGTAGGTGGAAGACCTCCTTTCCTCTTTTTCATCATGAATGGTGTTTACTATGTTTTCCCCCTGAACCACAAGTGTCTATACACTGCTGACATGCAACGGAAATTTCTTACCTCTGCACCCACCAAAAGCATTAAAAAGTTCCTGGAAGAGTGGTGAAAGATGTGTGAACAGAGGTTCCTCTTTCAACAAATGACTGGTTTTGTGTTGCTTTTTTCCATAATGCTTAAAGGTACAACAAGTACATTTGGGCTGCCGGTGGTATTATTGCTGGTCAACATCTCCTTGCTTGAAATGAAGTAGTAGGTAGTATTTAAATGCAATGCTAAAACTCTTGTTTTAAAATACCTGTTACACCATTAATGTTCTAAAGGAGTAAATGAGGAACCTCCTGAATGACAAGTGAACTACAAATAATATGACATCATCACATCCTATATGTCAGCTAAACATTTGAGCACTGCTTTCTTTACTAATTGACCTATTTAAATAGCTCTAATATGGACATAGTTTGAGAAGAGGTTATTGTCATTATTATTGTGATTACCTAACAATCTCTCCCTCTCTTTACCTCCCTCTCCCTCTCTCCTTCTGTCGAGCCACACATGATTTTATGGAGATGCCATTGATCTTGACTCTTTCTGCTCTCCGGACCTGCCTGATCCATCCTGATGCCCTACCTCTGGATGGACCTCTCATCAACTGGAGGCTACAGCCTGGAGATTGCTGAGGATGGTACCGCATGAAGTACCATGGAAATGGTTTTGGACCTCAATTCCACATGGATATTCTCGCTGTGGTTGCTGGACTATGGTTGCTGCTATGGCCTTAGGACTGCAATTACCACATACAATTTTGCACTCAAGTCTCCTTTGGTGAACAGTGGACTAGTTAAAAAAAAAGACTTCATATATAAACCACAATGAACATTCTTTTAATTTCACACTATCCGTTGTTACCCAGATGACGATGGGTTCCCTTCTGAGTCTGGTTCCTCTCAAGGTTTCTTCCTCATTTCATCTTAGGGAGTTTTTCCTCGCCACCGTCCCCTGCCTGCTCAATGGGGATAAATTCACACACTTAAAATCTGTATCCTGTGTTTATATGTTTCTGTAAAGCTGCTTTGAGACAACGTCCACTGTTAAAAGCGCTATACAAATAAAATTTAATTGAATTGAATTTATCCAGCTTCTGCAAATACACAACACTGAAACTGAACAGTCAACTGTTTCTACTGTAGAAATGGAAAATTATTCAAATACCCTATATTACCAAAAATGCCACACCGTCCCATTAATGACATACATTTCTCAAACATTTCTTTCTTGTGTCTTCTAGTTAACAGGGAACTACCTTTTCAAGAGTAGAGGAAGTTGAAGTCATCAGTAGAAGGTAGCACTGATGTTCATTTTAGAAAAGGGGAAGTCCAGAACAAGCCATTCAAAGTGCACAAAACTAATAAATGGTCTGTACTTATTTAGCGCTTTTATCTAAAGCACTTTACACTGTGTCTCATTCACCCATTCACCCACTCACACACTCATGGTAGCAGAGCTGCCATGCAAAGTGCTAACTTGCCATCGGGAGCAACTTGGGGTTCAGTGTCTTGCCCAAGGACATTTCAGCATGTGGAGCCATGTGGGCCAGGAATCGAACCGCCAACCCTACAATTAGTGGAGAACCCACTCTACCACCTGAGCCACAGCTGCAGGTCAATCGTTTATCAGGAGCCATTTTGTATTCAACCGATGATTTAAACCTCCTACAGTAAATCCTGTCCTACCTTGTATAGCGATGATAAGTTGAGTATATGAGCCCTTCAGGGCCAAGATGTTCAAATTTTTTTTCCAGAGTCAATAATGGTAGTGCACGTGTAAGTATTAATTAGTAATATCTAAAGATAATTGAATGATTGCTATTGTTCTTGCCTTGTTTAGATAGTAAGTCTGTTAGTGGACACGATAGAAAGGAAGAGCAATATCTAGACATCAAGTTTTTAATAGTTGGCCAAACACTTGTAGAGGTACCATATTCTTTGTTTAACATACATGTTAATGATGTCCTGTTGGTATGAGGCACAGGAGTTGCAGCTGTGCTAGGATTTTATAAACCTCACTGTCACAAGAAGAATGATTCATAAAGCAGAAATATCCAGCCCACATATGCTGTGGTCAGAAACCTACTACTAGTGATGGGCTAGAGGAAGCGCCTACCGAAACTTTACATACATGTAGTTGCAATCAAATTTATGCAACCCCCTTTGCAGATCAGGTTTATTGTCAAAATTTACAGACTTTCAGCTGTTTGCAAGGAACAAATCAAACAAAAGCAAAATCGATCTATCTATCTATCTATCTATCTATCTATCTATATATATATATATATATATATATATATATATATATATCGCTCGCTGAGTTACTGTTTTCTAGTGAATACATTTTCGAGAGCTCTCTGCTTAAATATCACAAACTCGGCCAGGCTTTTTCAGCAACATTAACGCTAAATAGTGATGAACGCTAATTTACCGTTGTTCATTTGGTTTCCGCTACCACCACCTGAGGCGATTTCAAACTGTCTGCTCTTAGTTAATTTGACCCAAGGAGTTGGGTTGATGCATCGGGGTGGGGGAGGGGTGCATTGATTTAACTGTCAGTGAAAATGACCCAGCCATTAACCCAGTGGTTGGGTTACACAAATCTACCCAAAAACTGTCTAGAGATTGAGAAAATTATCTAATTAAATGCTTAATGTATTCCACCCTTTGACAGGTGCCAATATTCATTTCACCTGTCAGTGGTTTTAATGTTATGGCTGATCGGTGTATGTACCCAGAATTGAGCCACGGTGACAGCCTATGGGTTTTCCCAGACCACATCACATACTATAACTTCTGTCAGTCTTCCTCATTATTCTCATAAAGGTAATCCTTTTCATACTTTTGGTAAAATAGATTATGTTTGGAATGTTGTCTTTTCCGGTCATGTTCCTATGTTAGATGTTACATCATTTACACCAATCTAGTTATAATTTAAATAATATCACGTGAGAGAAATGGATCCTAGGTCTTGTGACCGTGTTTGGTTTTGAAAAGTGGAAATAGCGATTACTGGCATTGTACAGTCTTTATCCACATCCTCAAATATAAGTGAATTCAACTCAGCTCATACAGTTACCCTTGCTTACTCAGTGGAACCGAAAACCCCCAGGTGTAACTTCCGCCTACCTGCGTTACTGAATAACCCAGTGTAGATTTGCTACAGCTCTGACCACCATCAATTTTATAGTTTGCCTCTCCTAAAAGCTTGAATTCTTCTTAAGTTCTGTACTTCCTATATTCTCATGCATTCATGCATTTTCTCTCTGAAACCAACCAACTAAGTGAAGGCTTGAGCTCGCAGAGTTGTCTCATAGCATTTTAAAGACTTAAGTTCAGACTAAAAATATGTCATGTCAACCCATGTACACCCACACATTTAGAAGACAGGAAACCCAATCTTGCAAGTCTATAAGAGAATCGGAAGTGGGGACGAGCATTTATGAGTTTGTATGAGAGTTTGTGTGTATGGCCTTTGGCAGCCACTAGCTGCATGTCCGCCTCCCTGCCTGGCCTCATCTCTAGCAATACTCACGCAAGTTTCACACATGCTAATATTATGAGGAACAGAAACTAACTGACAATAAGCACAATGTACAGTTTTGCTTACTGGCAGCTGAACTAAGGAAGATATCTAAGGCATGCTGGATTTGGATTAGACATTGCTGTTTCATCCAGGGTATGTGATACTCTACACTTCTCATTTGTACCTCATGCTCGCACAACTTTTGTAGCAATAACGGCTCACTTCAAAACTTTCAGCTTCAGCGTGGTAGCTTTTTGTCAAAGTACAGACAGTTTATGTGTTTCAGTATGTTTTTTTTATTATTATTTTGCTGTAAATTAGGTTAATAGGTAGTACTGCAGTAGTACGACTGCACCGATCTTACAACAATCCTTAATTCTTAATCAATATCATAATCACAGCTACACTGTGTATAACTTTGTTAGCATTATTTCTCTTCTGTGTGGTTTATTTTCAGTTTTATATGAACATGTTCGTGTGCTTTGTATGCATATCGTAGAAACAAAAAGATGTCTTAGTTCCATGTCTGATCGGGAACTTTGACTACGACTTAAATTTGGAAATTGAAGATGTTAAAGTTGAAATTTAAGGGGGAAGATAATGATTCACAACCTCTTGCTGTGTGTCTGGACTATGGGACTGACGATACACTGTGCTGGAATTCAAATGACTTACCACTACTATGTTTCTATTTGATTACTATTATTAGTGCCAATACAGGTATCACAGGCCACTTTTTCACTTTGTCAGCGTCCTATCACATCATACTATATTCAAAATCCCCAGTAGTAATAAAATGTTTAATTAGGTTTTAAAGACAAGGAAACTACCAACATTTCTTACTGTGCCTGTTTTATCATTATACAATGCCAACACCACATTGTACTGTACTGTATATAATCACAAACTGTGCTAATCTTCCATAAATTCAGAATTCCTTCATATTATACTTAAAAAAAAAAGTTTTTTTTGTGCTGCTAATTAGGTTAATATTATAATAGGTTAGTATATAATATAATATGCTAACCTATAGGTTTGTTTGTTGGTTGCTATAAGGCAATAAGATTGGAAAATGATCTGATATGTTTTATTACAAAAACGTTCCACTGTGGAAATACTGAAATGGTCATGACGTAGGTTTGCTAACCATCGTCTCCTGAGCTCACACAGCAGTGTCCATGATATTTCTTCATTTGTCTTTGAAAACATTTGGTCTTAAATACTTTATAGCAGTCTCATTCTGAGGGCAATATGAAGGACAATCTAATGAAGGTAATGCAACCAGAAATGTGTGCAAATGGCCCATTTAGACTAGCACCGTGTCCGAGCTTCAAAGTACATTCTGGTAGCATGCCCCGTGAATTTTTCACTCCAAAACTGATCAAATATTATTAGATGGCTATTGTTGTCAAACTATAAACAACAGTTCCATGATTTGGGAAAGACATTGTTGTTTTGCATCGTAGTTAGCTTACTTACTCAGTCCCATTAGACAGAAAATAGAAAGCTTGCCAGAAAGTTCCACAGGGCTTCTGGTTCAGAATAATACTTTTATTCTGTATATTGCTATCAATATGCGTTTCTAGATTTTAATGGTAGGGTTCACATAGCAAAAAGACCCTTACGGTATAGACCACTAAATAAATTCAAATACAGATACAGTGGCATTGTGTTAGACCCCTAATGCATGCTTAGTATGTTTGGTATGTTGAATGTGCATGCATATGCAGAGCTCTCACATTTGCTCATATTTGTAGCACACTTGGCAAATGAAACTGATTCGGATTCAGAAAATACCCCATATCTCTCTCGCTGTATACTGTATTTTTATAGATATTTTGATAGCTAGATGGATAGATATATGTATGTTTAGATAGATAGATAGATAGATAGATAGATAAGGGGGTGCAGTGGCTTAATGGTTAGCACTGTTGCCTCGCACCTCAGGGGCTGGGAGTTCGAATCCTGCCTCTGCCCTGGGTGCGTGGAGATTGCATGTTCTCCCCATGCAGCCAATCATGCAGCAGCACATTGCATCAATGCATAAAATCATGCAGATACAAATCAATAGCTTCACATAATGTTAATGTTCACATATAAAAGTGCTCTCTGTGACTTTAACTGTGGTATGTTGGTTGGTGCTGCTGCTGACATCCTGGAATTTTCACAGACAATAGTCTCTAGTGTTTACACAGAATGGTGTGAAAAACAAAAAACACTGAGTGAGCAACAGTGCTGTCAGTGCAAATACCTTGCTGATAAGAGAGGTCAGAGGATAATGGCCATATTGGTTGAAGCTTCCAGGAAGTATATAGTGACCCATGTAAGCACTCATTACAACCATGGTGAGCAGGAAAGCATCTCAGCATGCACAAAACATCAAACCTTGAAGTTTACTCTCCTGTCTGGCAAGAATAAGAATCTGAAGCTATTATGGGCACAAACTCAGCCAAACTGGACAGCTTAAGATACACCTGGTCTTTTTCCAGTCTTCAACTGTCCAGTTTATATTGAAAACATTGCCTAAGTAGTAAATTATTATGGATACATGCATTATCATCAGCAGTCACAGCTGTTGTGCACAGAATGAATACACTCCTCCATCTGATGACTAATAGTGATCTAGGGCAGAGATTCTCAACCTTTTGTAACTAAAGCCCTGCCAAGCCTCCCCTATCATGTGGCATTCCCCCCCTCCCCCCAATATTGGAGGAGACCAGGTTGAATGGTTATCTATTTTATATGAAATCAATATATATATATATATATATACCTCCATCTCTCCCCAGCAAAAAGAAAATACAGTGGGAGAGGGAACTTGGGGTTTTTCATTCATACATTCTATTTGAAAAGCAATAAAATACACAGAGTACCCAAATGATGCCCTCTCTCTGTTTTTTTTTTCTTCTTCTTGAAAACAATTTGCGCTCCGCTTTCGATCTCTCTGTGCTCCCCGGGTTGAGAACCAGTGACCTAGGAGAACCCCAGCTGCAAATCGCAACGCTCTACAGCACTACCATCATGTTTTATTGTTAAAAGAACAGGTCTTGCAATAGGTTTTACAATATCTTCTGCCCTATTAAAATGCTGTAAATTGACATATTTTACACCAGGTAATAAAAAATACAGATGTACCAATGTGTCCCCATCTTGGTTCCTGGTATTCACAACCCCGACTGGTGTAGTCTGTGTCAAGTTTTAAAGTAACATTATATCATATAGTGACAACTTTATTTTTGCTGACTATACCATTACTTACTTATGAATTTTCATCATTACCAATGACATTTCATTCTTTGCTTTGTTACACATTTCTATGAGTGTATATGAAACCAAAAGTTATTTCTGGTTGCAGGTTGGAAGCCTTTTGAGTTGCAGTATGACTCATAACTTTCATGTTGTGTGGTACCACATTTAAGTGTCAGTCTGATGGAGAAAACAGGTGCTTAATCCTAATGACCTACAACATAATACATTTAAAAAAGTTTTGTGAATTCTAAAGGAATATACTATATTATGTGTTGAAAAGACTGTCTGAACTCACTTTGCAGCAGGTGGTGTATCTTCAGATGTAGAGTCGAGCCTCTATCAACGTGTTCATGCCATGCTCAGAGAACTGGATACACACTCACAAGCTGTCTCAGCATGCAATAAAGGTACATAAGTACTCTTTCAATGAAATTAAAATAATATAAATTGAGAATTTACGTCATTTTAATTTAGACTAACAATAATCTAAGTCCTATAATCCTATGATTGAAGCAACCGAAGCTTCCGGCTTCCTTGTTAGTACTGAATTTCAACATAAAATCATTAAAACAATAACTTTTTAAACTCTTGCCCATCAAGGTATGCTAAGATGGACCCTGCATAAAAAGGTCGAGAATAATCCCTCGACTAGCCTCTTTCTACTGAGGGTTCTTATTAAGGAGCTTGAAAAGGTTAGTCTTTTTAAAATCTGGTTTCAGTATGTAAAACAAATGGCAAACATGCTAAGACAATTCAGTTTCCTAATTACTGTGGAGACAGTAAACAGAGATGAATGAATAATGCTTCATTAACACTTAATCACTAGTAATATCTATCAAGGAACAATGGCTAACTACTCAAGGCATAGTGATTAGAGTAATACATTATTAATTAAACAATAATAATTTACATTTCTCCTACAAGCTACTAGCTATATATTTATAGTAATGATTGATTATTTACTAATAATATCAATGTTAATTTCCATATTCTGGGCTATACCATCCTTCCTGTTGTATGGAAAATTACTAACAACTTAATTTGTTTCTGTGTCCTTCTTCTGGAATTAACATTGATCTGTGTATGGTACTGTGGAGCGAATCAGAAGTACTGAGGTGTTACTGTGTTATGGCTTAAAAATTAAAATTGCAAATTGAGCCACTGAATGTGGAGGATTTACAACAAAATATTGCTCTTTGATATAAAAAATCTGCAAACCTTCCTCTGCATTGGTCTCACTGGCACAATATCCTAAAATCGAGGAATTGTATTCATCCAACAGCTTTATTAAGTAAACTGGGGGAGTCCTTATTAAATCATTGCTTAATTACAAACATTTTCTGTTGTAGGTTACTGTTGTCAGTTTGTCCTTTTCAAAGCTTACTGATTAAATAAAAAAAATCACATCAATGAGGTCCCTCCTAGGCATTTACATTTTAGACAATGAACTGGAATTAGCCACATTACTAGATCTTCAGCGCTCCAGTAGGTTCTGCAATTGGGAATTAATGTTAATGTAATCAATAATTAACGACTGGTTATTATAAGAGAAATCAGTAAATAGTTGTAACAAATAGTGAGTATTCATTTATTTGTTTATTTGTTTGTTAGATGCTGGCATGTAAAATATGTATAATAGTGTAATATAATAATTACTCCAATCAATCAATCAATCAATCAATCAAATCTCTCTTTCTTTCTTTCTTTCTTTCTTTCCATTTTTATTTCCTGATATGTAAGAGACAGTAATTAAAGGTTCGTTATTATAGTGAACTACACCAGTCGCTGTGTATGTATGTATGTATGTATGAATTTTTTTTAATGTATGTATTTTTTTGCCTTTTTGCTTGATACTGACATGTAAGTAATTAATCAGTAATTAATGCTTAGTTAATTGTCCTTATTTGTTTGTTTGTTTGTTTGTTATTTCATTCATTTTATTGATACTGAAGTTAGAATGACTTAGATATTGGTTACTATTCCATCAAACTTTCATTGTTTGAAACATTCATTGTGTATATTAATGTAACTTTACAGATAAGGGGAGACTTATTGTATAAATGTATTCTTTCCCCAGGCAGAGAGGATTGACTGTAAAATTCGCATCATTCCTTTGCTGCACACTCTGGCCTATGTAGTAATACAGGTCTGTATTCTTACTTGGGGATTAAGGCTTATCAAAATGACATTTCCCAGTTAACCATCTTAGGTAGTATAAACTATAGTTCTACAATCTCTCTCTTTGTTGTTCACAACAAGAAATTTCAAGTTCTCATAAGCATTCAGTTGATCTGTTCTGTGTTCTGCTTGGCAGTCTGCTTACATTCCAGACGAACTGTGTGAAAGGATATATGTATGCCTAAAACGTCTGGTTACACTACCGGAGCCTTACTGCACTGTGGGCCTTAACTATGCTAAACACATGAAAATAGAACAGAACATTCCAGGTAATCATTTCTGAAATTTGATATAGCCTAACTGCATAAGTTTCATTATAATATTAGATAATGTTCCTTAACTGCTTCCTTTTTGTTAGAAATGCTCTTTGACTTCAGCTGTTTCTGAACATGAAGTGTTTCCTTGGAATATGTTTCCTTTTTCTTGAGAATATAAATCACGATCTATAATATACTATAGCTAGAAGCCTGACAAGTGTGCTCTCTGATTGGTTCCAGGTGCGCTGTATCAGAGAAGAGTCATTGCTGAGCACAGCCTAAAGAATGAACATTATCCTGTTCGTGAGAGGTAGCACTTAAACTACTCAGTGAATTTAATTTTCGTTAACTTCACATGCATTTTTACTTTCATAAAATCTAATGTGATAGATCAGCCATTTTATTTGTGCAACAACAAAAAATACAATCCTGCCTCGCTACTGAAAGACAACACATTAAATTATTTTTGTCAGATGACATTTTGCTTCTTCTGAATAGTTCATAAGACACAAATAAATTTCCTGTGGTTTTGTGACGTAAATAGTCTATTTTGGTGGTGGAAAGTAAAGTGATTACTGGAAAACACAGTAGATCAATGGTGATAGACTCAATGAACTGATGATTGATTATGTATAACAGTCGTGTGAATGAGGAAACATGTAATGTCACTTATTGATATTCATTGGTGATAAAATGAAACAGAATTGTTTTCCATCCCCATTTTCAAGTTTGATCTGCTCATGTGGTAGGCATTGTGAGCAGATTTACATGATCGTCAGTAGAGGAAAGAAGCGAGCTTACTTTAATCATTCCGTACAGGATTTCGCTGAGTTTTCTTTGTGATTGTTGCGGTCAAAACTGCTTGATTTTGCTGCGGCTTTTTTCAAAATTTGTGATGCAATTTGTGGAGTTTTTTGTGGAAAACTACTTGAATTGCACAAAATAGTTTTTCATTGTTGAAATTGCCTTTCACAGTGATGTTTGTTAGTAAATGAGATCTTTTAGCTGTTCGACACACATGAATCAAAGAGGGCTTAGGCTGAATGCATGTTGTGATGATGTCACATGGCGCATCTTGGCCCAAATCTGTGGAAAATTTGCAATAATTTTGAAAAATTGTAAGCTCCTTCGAATATTGCGGCATTTCCAGGATTTTGCATTCATTTATGCTATCGCCAAATCCTAGGACTGTTTAACACTTAAAATCACGGCTTCCAAATGTAACATTATACAATTGGTATAACGTTCAGCCAACATACCATACAGTGTCTTTAGCTTCATCAGCACTGATTTATTCTGTATTCAAATCATCAAAATCTTGCTGAACATCTACTTTTTTTCTATGTCCTGTTATGGCACTAGCAGTGAAACTCCCTATGAAACAAGTTTGTGTCATACTATATGAAAAGTTTCAAAGCTTCAAATGTCATTAAATATTATAGGGCAAATTTGAGTTCTTAATTCTGATTGGTCTGATGCTGTTAATTGGTTTTCTGTAACAGCAGCTCTGGCTGCAAGACAAATCACAGGTTTATATTAACGCTCTTTTCGTACATTATTCGTTTCTATAGTAACAGCTAATTCACTGAGACTTCTATGGAAAATGCTCCACATAATCTAAAAATAGATTAAAACCGCGTTGTTATTTGTCACGAATCGTGACGGAGCAGAGATAGGACGGATGCAAGTGCAGTATGAACAGTTGTTTATGTGAAAGAGAGACAGGCAGACAAATCCAAAACGTGATCCAAAACGTAATCCACAAACATGCAAGAGGTCAGGCGATTGGCAAACAGGCGTATACGGGGCAAGGCTGGAATCTAGGTCGTGGTCACGGAAAACCAGGGTCGATAAACAAAACGAGAAACGAACTATGACGAGGAACTGGAAGCGGATAATCCAGCGCGAACTAACTCTAAACATGGACCGTGACTATGACTACTATACGAACTAAACTAACTCTATGATAATCTTCCGCGTTGTGTGCTGGGAGGTGCACGCTATATATGCGGACATGATCAGCGTCTAAACCGCTAGCAGCTGAGAGCAATACAGACACATGTGAAATCCTAGCCAATGACAGAACAGGGAGGAGACATGACAGAAACATAAACAAAACACACGTGTCCAGATGTCACTACGGTCAACAACGGAAAAGCAGGTGCTCGCGCATTCGCGCTTAGAGCACGCTGCTTCAAGGGGGAATCATGACATTATTGAAAAAAGCTTTTCATAAGGAAACATTTATGGAAGGAGTCTCCAGTGACAGCATGTTGTAGCAGTCACATGTAAAGCTGTACTTTAATATTTCCACCACAGGAGAGTCTAAGAATGGAGTTCTTATTTTGGATGCATTTTTAAAAAATCTTATTAACTTCAAGAGAAAGTGAAGGAATGACTACTTATAGATAATGTAATATAAGTGATACAACATTAAATGTATAAAATTAATGCAATATACAAATTGTTGTTCATTAATTAATAAAAACTGTAATCTGTAATCATTGACAAATTGTTGTTGTGTAAGAGAAATAAAACACTTCATGATGTGATGTTATAAGACTAATCAAGTAATCAACTTTTGGGTGATAATAGTGACTAAACTTTGAGTCAGCCTGCATCACACCACCATTATTGATTTTTTCCCTCCATAACAGTCTGTCTCGATGTGCTTTGATTTCAGTATATCAGAGAAGATGTACAGTTAAATTGTGGTTTTAATGTCTTATTTATCTTTTTTATGTCTTATTATTAATGTCTTTTTGCTTCATTGAAAAAAAAAACCCTTAAATAACTTATCCTTCTTTGGTTCTTTGGTATTGTACAGAGTGTTGGTGTTTGCGGATCCAGCCGTGTTTCCTGAGACACTGTTAAATGCAGTGAGGGCTGATGTTGAGTGTGGGGCTTTGGACTGGGACACACTGACCCCTCAGCGGCGGGTTATACTACACACACTACAAGCTGGACTGGGGAAAGCGTGCTACGGGAGACAACTTAAACAAGCCCTGGAGGTCTGTATCTGTGTGTTTGTGTTGTGTGTTTAAACATGATTTGTCTGAAGGAGATGATGGAACACGGCTGAGATTTAATGCATAAAAAAACAACGAGGCAGAGGTGATAAAAGATCTCAATGCAGCTCTTGAGTTACAAAATATTTCAACGTGCAAAATATATGCAAATACCCAGAAAACATACAAGCTAACAGGGTCTCACAGGGCTTATGTCTTTCATATTCACAACTCATCATGTCTTGTCTATTTTGTGCGTTAATGAATATGCAATTTGGGGCATTTCTATCTGAAAGATGCAAAATTCATTTAAGAGCTGGAATAAAGATTTAGTGTGTAAGGTAATACAACCAAAAGACAGGCGAATGCTTGTTTCCACCATACAATAAAACCATTTAAAAAGTCTTAATAATGAGAAAGTTTTGTCAAAGTTACTCTGGCTTATTATTAACAATTGGTTTTCTATTTAATTATTGCTGCACATCTGTCATTTTGCAGGGTCTCCTGTCAGTTCCCATCCACCAGCCAGTTCTCCTCTATCATATTACAACTATGTTTCTTCACATGAGACACATGAAGCCAGTACTACACCTTTTTCAAACTGGTGCTCATGCTGTGTCACAGTGCACTATAACACACTAACACGCTATCTACTGTCCGCTGCATACATGAGCTCACACATGTCCACAATTGGCTAGCATTGCTGTGATTAATAGCACAGATAGAGTATGCCATGTGAGGCTGTGGCAGCTTCAGTATTCGACAATAGGGCGAACGCTCTTCTTTTGCTCACTCTGGATCCCATATCCACACTTCTAAAGTCAACAGAGCCGGTAAAGTGGATTTCATTCACATTTACCTTAAAACCAGAAGGCACATTCAACACTTTTTATTTCGCCTATCTATTGTATTTGTGGATTTGTCATGTTTCGCCACTTCACCATCTTAACATGTGACATCACTTACGCAATACAAAATACCCACCACATACAATGATTTACACACAGACTTGATCAGGCTTCACACTCAAATAAGCATTTTCATTTGGGATTTTAGTAAACCAGGGAATCAGATTCTTTTAGACATACGGTAGTTATGTTGAAGTGTGAAGATATTTACTCATTAATTAAATATGGTGGTTACAGGATTTTGGTGAAGACATGGAAAAATACTTCCAGGATGTTGTTGCCACTGTAGAGGAAAGAATAATGGACGGAGGTTCAGAATGTGACCAGTACAACACAAGATTACAGCAACTCTATGATGAAATCATTTGCTCTGCTAGCACAGGTAGAAACTATTTTGGATGCAGCATTTCAGTAAGACATTGACCAGGTTTGTGCACTCTAAGCTTGTTGTGTGATTTCTCTTTTTAGAGCAATCATGTCCTGCCAGTCTGGTTGGAACTCCACTACCCAGTCCGGAGGTTAGCTTCCATGTCTGGACCAAAGAAGATGATATATGTGAGCATTGAGATATGTGACCTAACTTTCATGATGGTATCTTTGTTGGTTTTACAACTTTTTCTTTTTTGTTTTATTTTCAAACAGGGAACGAGATGATAAACTTCACTCTAATGCTGAGCTCTTCGCATCGGAACTCTGCATGTCTCGAAGAAGATAAAGACACCAAGCATGCTTCCTTCATCTCCACCATATCCATAGACAGTGGCATAGAGGGAGATTTGCCTTTAAACGAGTTCTCCTTTCTGATGGTTGAGCCCTCTGGTGGGCTGGAGGTCCAGGAACAGCAGAAGAGTTTACCGTTTTCCAGGAGGCCTTGCGTGAGGTGGCCAAAGGCTGGGAACAGAACGACTATAATGATGGAGGCCATTAAGGAAAGTGGAGGAACAGGGGGAAGTGGAAATTCTATTCTTAAAGATGAGAGGAACTTCACTGCTCGTGTTGTGATCATGGGTGATGACAGCACTCTTGGTAGGCTGGCCAAGGCTTATCACAGTATACGGTATGAAAGCTTGTTATTGTCTAAATTTTGAGTACTTTCTCCCTTATGGGAAAAGTGCTCAATATTCAAAATTAATACTCTTCGCTTTTGATAATGTGTGCAGGAAAAAGGAGATGCGGAATTTATTTCTGACAAAGAGAGTCAACTTGGAAATATACTATATTCCTGTCACTAGCCAGTCCAATACAGCTTCATCAGTCCAGGTGACTATTCACTGATCTCTTCTTAGATTTATTTATTTATTTCCATGTTCGTATGTGAAGCACATACATACAGTGGATATAAAAAGTCTACATACCCCTGTTAAAATAATAGGTTTTTGTGATGAAGAAAACAGAAACTAAGATAAAACATGTCAGGTGTTTTTCACCTTTAATGTTTTATGGCAACCATCAAAATTCAAGTGAAAAACAAATAGAAGCGTTTTAGGGGGAAAAAAAGAAAGAGAAAAAACCTACAATAACCTGGTTGCACAATTGTGCACACCATATTATATTGGGGCATGTGACTGTGCTCAGAATCAACCAATGACATTTAAACTCATGTTCAAAATTAATTATCATACACCTGTCATCAATGAAGTGATTTTAATTAACCCCCAAATAAAGATCAGCTGTTACTGTAGGATTTTCCTCTTCTTGGTTTTATCTGACTTCTGAAGCCATGGTCCACAAAGAACTCAAAAAGCATGCACAGGATCTCATTGTCAAAAGGCATCAATCAGGAGAGGGGTACAAAAGTTTCCCCAATTTTTTTTTCCAAAACATTAGATGTACCATGGAACAATGTAAAAGCCATCATCAATGTTCTCAAGTACATTAACAAGAACAGGAAGTTTCACCAAAATTGACACACACACACACACAAAAAAACTCTTCTTGTTAACGAGGTTGCCAACAGACCTATGGCAACATAGGCAACATATCCGGCAAGTACTGGTCACTCACTGCATGGGACAACAATCTCTCACATTTTTCACATGTCTGGGCTATGGGGTAAGGTGGCTAGAATGAAAACAAATCATGCAAATTTTGCCAAAATATACATACAATCACTTTGACTCATGTGGCAAAATGATTTATCATCTGATGAGCCTAAGGTAGAAATTTATCTATCTATCTATCTATCTATCTATCTATCTATATATATATATATATATATATATATATATATATATATATATATATATATAATGTATTTAATTTTTTAACATATTTTTACATATGCACTGTGGATTTGTCAGTCAGGTTAAGTGTGTGTCTGTTCTGTGTGTGTGTTTTTGAAGTTTTTGAATGTTATGAAGGCCCCTTAAGTTCCCTTTAAATGAAGTGTTACCAGTTGATTACATATTGGCAAAACATTGTCAATATTGGCAAATGTAAAATGTTGATTTATAATATTCATCCTGTAGGATGTTTCCATTCAGGAAAACGCTACAGCAGATGTAGACAGGCTTACAGTTGCAGCATCCTTGGGTGGTGTGGATCCATGGTATGACTCCAACATTAACAGTCTGGGAGCCATGATCCTGAAACTAGCTGAAACGGTAACTATTCCTTAAACTCTTTTCATCGTGATAGTGCATAATGTACTTGGTTCTACTGCTCACTATTATTACAATTAAACAAACCATGTATTTGTGATGTCTAATTTGCAGTGAAAAGAAACATATGGACAAAATGTCCTGTTACCTGGTGAAACAGCTTTTTAAAATATGTGTGTGGTTTGGATTACAGCACTCCAGTGTGGTTGGGTCTTCAGAGCCCAACTCCTTTCTTTTGGACATCATCTCATACTACACACGCACAGCACAGCAGCCTGTCCACATCCCCATCTACTCTGTTAAGGTCTGGTGGCACATTCAACATTTCACAAGTTGTATAGCTTTGGTTAAATAAATTCTATTTTTTTCCTTGTATTAGATGCATGCTCAGTGGTCCAGAGAAAAAACAATAAAACATCTACGGGTTTTTTTTGTTTGTTTGTTTGTTTGTTTTTTTTTAACATGAGCAATGTTAATGTCCTGTTGTATATACTGTATACACTCAACATCCACTTTATTAGGAACACCTGTACACTTGCACATTCATGCAATTATCCAATCAGCTAATAATGTGGCAGCAGTGTAATGCATCAAATCATGCAGATACAGGTCAAGATATTCAGGTAATGTTCACAGTGAACATCAGAATGGGGGAAAATGTGACCGTGGCATGGTTGTTGGTGCCAGATGGGCTGGTTTGAGAATTTCATAAACTGCTGATCCCCTGCGATTTTCAGTCAAAACAGTCTCTAGGGTTTACTCAGAATGTTGTCAAAGATAAGACAAAAAGACAAGAAACATCAAGTGAGCAGCAGCACTGCAGGTGGAAATCCCTTGTTAATGATAGTGGTCAGATAAGAATGGTCAGACTGGTTTGAGCAGACAGGAAGTCTACACTAACTCAAATACACTTTACAACCATTGTGAGCAGAAAAGGATAATAGAATACACAACGTACTGTACTGAACCTTGAGGCAGATGTGCTACAACAGCAGAAGGCCAAATCAGGTTCCACTGCTGGTAAGAACAGGAATCTGAGTCTACAGTGGGCAAAGTATCACCTAAACTGGACAATTAAATATTGGGAAAAGACAAATTGATCATTAACTGTCCAATTGTGGTGAGATCACCCCCCCCCCCCCATTTGCATGAGTGAGCAGGGGTATAGGTGTTCCTAATAAAGTGGACAGTGAGTGTATATCAGGTAGTGTCTACTTCTACCAATTCATCTGTTTTTTCACCCTTATAAATTTGTCTAACCCCACTTCTGTGTTCAGATTCTGCTTTTAAGTATGTTTTTTTAATCGGCCACATGAAACCAAAGCCTGGGTCACAGGAGGGAAATTTCCCAATGTCACTAACCAGCTATCTAATCAACTGAATATATATATATATATATATATATATATATATATATATATATATATATATATATATATAGACCTTCAACACAGTGTTATGTATCTGAAAGGTTACTTCATTCTTCTTGTATCTAGATTTCCTTCTCTGGTTTAGTTTCTAAAGTTGTGGAGGAGGTGTTTGTGTGTCAGCTTACCATGGACTTTCCTGGATTAAAACCTCTGAGAGTTACATTTAAAGACACAATCAGGGGTGAGCATACAATTGAACAGCAGCATATAATAGATACTAATTGATTCACTGTCTATAAAGATTGTGATTGTTTGTCACATTTGAATAACACCAATGGTTAACCAGTATTTTTTTTTTTTTTTGCTGCAGGATCAGTACGGTATAAGAAAAACATGCAAGACGAGTATGGTGTAGTTGTGGCTGTCAACTACAGAAAGGTGCCTATTGCCTCTAAATGCTATCTTAAAAATACTCTAGCCTTATTAGTGCTAAAGCTGACTATTTCTAACCTTTTTGTAATAGTTTACTATTCTGAAGGTTTGTGTTGACATAGAGGATGCATTTGTGCTGCTTAACCTTTCAGGCCTCCATAAGCAATCGAGAAGTGGACAGAGGAATGTCTTTAATAATGTGCGGGATGTCCATCCGTGCAGATCCGCCTAGTGGAACCAAAAGTACATCCTTAAAGAAAAACATTGAAACGACTTTTATCCCTGCTGTGACTATTTGTTTGGCATGTGGGGTTTTCACTGTAATCAAGATTCGTGTGTAAGCATGACATTTTCTTTTTTTCTTCACAGGTCTTGAAAGTCTCAGTGTAGATTTCCGCGATGCAAATCCTACCAGAGCTCCTATGGTAAGAATGAGAACAGTTTTATGTGAATATGATTTAAAAATATTTGTCAAATGATTGGGAGGTTTATTAATTCAATGTCTTACTAAAAATTAAGCAATAATTTCTTCAGGTAGAACTTTTCTGGATTAACACCCCTTTGTAGTTCTTGGAACAACATTGCATTTCAGTTACTGTCATCAGTGTGTGCCGTCTTATTTCCCCACCCCAGAGACACACCAGTTGATAGTGTTGTCTGTTCCAAGGTTTTCCAGTGTAATTAGCCTTCATGTGATATGCTGGAACTGGATGGCTTTGTTTTGTCTGAATATTGGTGGTTGAACATTTTGTACACACACACACACACACACACACATACTGTGTGTATATACACACACAGTGTTTTGTGTGTGTGCGTGCGTATATATATATATATATATATATATACATACACACACAGTGTTTTGCAAAGTTTTAAATGGTCATTACATTGTTGTTGTTTTTTCATGTTAGACCTTGCCAGATAAGAACGCTTGTGTGTAGCTCTGCCAGACAAGAAAACTATTGATATGCACTAATAGCTAGCTGATATTAGTCTCACATTTTAAAAATTACTCTTTTTCAAGGAAGGAAAGCATTCTGTAGCTAAAACTAAAAATTAAGCAAAATTTAGTTTCACCCATTTTTCCTTTTTCTTTTAATTGTAATATTTGATTAGTAAAATGATCAAATTAGAGCTTTAGCTATTCTTTGTTTGTAGTCATCAAGAAGTTTGGAAGTTTTCCCATTCCTATCTCTCTCATGTGCACACGTCTGACCAGTCGCAAACACACACACACACACACACACACACACACACTATCTCTCAGAGACCCTACTTGTGATCACAGATCAGTTTAGTGCTTTATGTTTTGGATGCACATAGTAGACTAGTTACTGATGGACAGTGAACACCAGATGCAGAATTGTATTTTAAAAAATCCACAATAGGGCTAAGTATCAATAAATATTCTTTAATATAACCGCTTCTTCTGATCCACTAATTTGTTTGGATAAGCAGTGTCCAAGAGTGCTGATATTTAGTATAACAGCACTGGTATACATTTTACTGTTTGTATCACACCTGTAAGGAAACAGGTACGGATGCAAGTGCAGGTACTGAATGGTTTTATTTAGTGTAGTAAACAAGACAGAGACATAATCCAAAAGCGATAAAAAAAAAAAAACAGGTAAGGGTCAGGTGATGAGTAAACTGTGGTATTCCTGTTCAGTTGTACATTGAATAATGTGCATACACAATATACCACATCCCCCCCTTTTCTCAGTAACATTACCAGCTTGAAACATTACCAATACAAAATAAAATATATAAAACACTTAATAAAGAGCCTTAAGTCTGTACAACAGGAACACCCTTTTCATGTACATTACACATTACACAGGATTAACAGTTTCAACACCCTTAACCTTCATGGTTCAGAGATATTATGGTCAGTTCATACAGTAGTCCTGAAACCTCACAGGAACTTTCCCTACCCGACCCCTTCTGGTACTAGTTGGGCAGTTTTTACGTGCAGGTTGAGCTGGCACCTCATGCACAGCTTGATTTGCCACTTCCTGCACATCTTCTGTGTTATGGTGTGTACTGTCATTAGGGTCATGTGCGGGAACAAAGGTTTCTGTGTTCTTATGAGTTGTTTTTCTCAGATGGCGCCTGTTTCGTCGGTAGTGCTGACCTACTGATGTGACCACATCGTATGATCTTGGTTCATTGCATTTTGAAATGACGACGAGACCTGGTTGCCATCCTTTTCCGGTTTCAATGTGGATTGTGCTTCCTGCTTGCAACTCTGGCAGAGTTTTTGCTCCTTCATGGTAGTAGCATTCTTGTTTTCTCTGCTGAGCTGCCAGTGCCTGATGAACATCTCTGGGGGTAGTTGGTGTCAAGACTTCACTGGCTGCTGGTAAGGTGCTCCTCAGAACTCTTCCCAGAAGAATCTGTGCTCGCGAATACACCATACCTGTGACGGGAGTGTTCTCAACGAGAGCAGAGCAAGGTGATGATCCACCCCTAATTGTTCTGCTTTTTTCAGGACATGTTTGACAGTTTTGATTGTTCTTTCTGCTAGCCAGTTTGATTGAGGGTAGGCTGGACTTGTTAACTTAATGCCCCACTCTGCTGCAAATCTCCTCATCTCGTAGTTGGCAAATGGCACATGATCACACATGCTTTCATCTTTTCAGTGACTGTGCATGCTGTCTTGTCTCTGATATTTATTACCTCAGGAAACTTTGACATGTAATCAGAAGAAATGACTGACCTCTGATTTCGAAAATGTCAGCAGGTACTTTTAACCAGGGAAGCTCTGGGATTTCATGAGGAATGTGAGGCGCTCTCTGGTTCCTAGGCTGAAACTGTTGGCATGTTGGACATGTCTCATCCATCTGTTCTTTGTGTTTGTTCATACCAGGCCAATACAGAAACTTTCAAGCATGCACTTTTGTGTGTTAGATTCCTTGGTGTGCAATATGTAGTTCCTGCAGCATCACTGATAATATCGACTCAGGAATTAAGATTCTGTCTGATACCAGTAATATGCCACCTTGTATAGCTACTGAGTGTCTAACAGGCCAGTACTGTTGGATTGAGCAATCACGCTGTTTTCTATGTGTCGACCAGCCAGCCTTTTGTGGTTTCATTAGCATCTGGAGTGTACAATCTCTTGCAGTAGCTTCTGTGACCTGTTTCAGCATTTCCTCACTGAGAGCTTCTGTTGCTTCAAGTGCACATACAACTCTTTCATCACTGAGATCATCTGTAGACGTGTGTTGACCTTCGGCAACAGTGTGTGACAGTGCATCTGCAATCAGCATGTCTTTGCCAGGTGTGTACCGGACATTGAGGTCATATCACTGCAATTGTAAGAGCATATGCTGGAATCTCGTTGGTGCTTTGCTCAGTGGTTTTTGAAGCCTCCAATGGCTTGTGGTACATTAACACTATGCCCATACATGAATTGAAGGAATTTCTTGGAAGAGAAAAACAATTGCTAGTAGCTCTTTCTCAATCTGAGCATACTTCTTTTCTGTGTCTGTTAAAGCTCTGGACACATACACTATCAGCTGCCTCGAAAATTTAACATGATCCTAAGCCATCTTTTGATGCATCAGTTTGTATGGATAGTGTTCCGTTGGGGTCATAATACCTGAGAACTGGTGTGTTGGTCAGAGCCATTTTAAGTGCCCAGTCATGCCTTGGTTGCCACTGGAATGCTATGTCCTTTCTCAATAGATGTCTAAGAGGAGCTGTGAGTGATGCCTTACCTCGGATGAATGGAGCTAGATATTTTATCATACTTAGCAGGCGATGCAGTGCTTGTCTGTCTGTGGGTTCCGGCATGCTCACTGCAGCCTGTATCTTGCCTTCATCTGCATTCACCCCCTCATCTGCATTCACCCCCTGTGGAGTTATCACATATCCCATGAAATGTACATTATTCACCTTGTATTGAATCATGTTAGGGATGACTTTTACATTAAACTGTTTCGCTCTCTCCAAAACTTTAGCAACAATCAAGTCATGTTCTTGTTCTATGGCGGCTGTGACAATCATATCATCAGCTACAATGTGCACAGCTTCTACATCACCAAACAATTCATTGTTGTGCAGCAGGAAAACTTCGCTAGCAGACTTGACACCGAACGGTAGGCGTTTAAACCTGTATCTACCCCATGGAGTGTTGAATGTGCATAGGAGGAACTTTTGGATCAATATGTATGTGCTGTTCCCCCGGAAACTGACCCAGACCTTCAAAAACCGTGGGGTATTGAGCTATCAGCTTCTCTTTAGAGACAGGATGCTTGGTTACCACAGTCTCTATTCTTTTCAGTAACTGCATCTGTTTGTATGCTTCCTTATCGAGTATTGGTGTGGATGAGTGACTAGTGATGTAGGGTAAACGGAGTTGCATTTTGGGTGTGGCGCACTGCAGTTTTGCTACACCCTCTGGCTTTAGTTTTGTCCCTCTGTATGTCACCAGTATGGTTGAGGTAGGTTGCAACTGCACTGGTCCCTGTAAAGTTTTATAAATAGCCCAGGGCAGAATATTTGCTTCAGCCCCTGATTCCAATTTGAATTTCACTTTAACACAATGTCTATATCCATGTACCATGCTTTGCTTACAGAACTGTGCATCTGGTTTACTTCTACTGCTCCGACGAACAATGAATCCACAGTGACATTTCTTTTGTGCTTTGGCTGTGCTTCTTTTTGTTCTGATTTACACATTGTGGCAAAGTGATTATGTTTCCCACAGGCATGACATGTAGCTCCAAAGGCTGGGCACTGACGTGGGAGGTGCAATTTTCCACACTTTTTGTACATAAATGAGTCCGCATTTGCTTTTTGCTGTTGAGATGTTTTTTCATATCTCTTGTTTGGTTTTATATCTCTTGTCTTCTTTTCTATGGCCTGAATTGTTATATTTTGCTCTACCATTGCTTGTATCTGTGCCTTTCCTGCCTCTGCTCCTCTACAAATGTCCATGGTTTTCTCTAGAGTTTGGTTGACTTCCCTTAAAAGTCTTTCCTTTAGACGCTGGTCATTGATGCGGAACACAGTCTTGTCTCTTATGTCAGCCTCTGCTGAGCCAAACTCAGTCTTTGCTTTTTTGTTTGATCGTAGTCATATACATATCAATACTAACTGATTAAGGCATGGGGTAGGCCCAGAACTGATGCCTCTCGAAGACGACTTTTTTTTGTGACAAGCAGTTCTCTAACGCGGTTATTATATCCTGCATTATTTCATTCTCTCCTTGTGGCTCAATAGAGAGCGAGTTGTACACCTCTAAGGCTTCTTCTCCTAATGCATGGAGTAGAATGGTTATTTTTACCTTTTCACCTTTTGAGTCTGATCTGGTCTCGGGCATGTAAATGTTGAACCGCTGTATCCATCACCTCCAGTTTTCACCAATGTTCTCCGATAGAACTAATGGAGGTGGTAGTCTGAACTGATCCATGACAATCAGTGTTTTCATGCTGCTTCCAGTGACTTGTGTTCTCTTTATTTGTAGACTTGTCACACTATAGCAAACTCACTTCAGTCATGATGCGCCGACAGGCTCATTCGGGGTCTTTTTTCCCCCCAATGCTTTTCCCATCGTGTGTACCAAATGCAGGCTCAAGTTCATCAAAACAACTCTTTCTGACACCATGTAGTATTCCTCTTCAGTTGTATACTGAATGATGTGCATACAAAATATACTACATAAACAATAAGAACTGGACTAGGCAAAATCACAAAATGAGAAAACCAGAACTAATCAAAACCAGGGAGACATACAGTAATCAAAAAGCTTGGTGTTGACTGGTACAAAATGACACAGAGAGGAAACTTCACAATGAATGTGTGAACTGAGAGTTCTCATGTAGTGTGGCAGTGATTGTGTAATTGAGTCCAGGTGTGTGTGATCAGAATAGCGGTGCACTTGAACAGGAGAGAGTTTGGGTGTTTTGTGGTGCATTCAAATCCTCCAGGGAAGTTCCTACTTATGAGTAGGGAAGTTGTAATTAAGACTTCAGGTGTGTCCAAGTCACTTTGGTTGGAGCAAGATGGCAGTTTAATTTCTCTTAATTAACTACAAAAAAAAAACCAACAACAACTAAAACAAGGTTTTTAACTCTACTCCTAGAAAACAAAGAATAAAGAATGTGCATCAGGTGTGATTTGCTTTTTTTAAAATAATGTTTTTAATCAATTTATGAAGCCACTGTAACTTTATTGTTAACTGAGACATAAACTGATCAAGTTCCTGCTACCAGTCAGTATCCAATCCAATTTTATTTATAAAGCACATAATAAACCAACATTGTTGACCACAGTGCCGTACAATGTAATCAAATAAAATTACAAGGATTAATAACCACAACTTTAAAATATCAACACACACTATTCAAGAAAAACTCAGATGAGTAGCTACAGCAACAATACCTCAACACTCATACCTGATCAAAAGCTAATGTAAAAAAAATGTTTTTAAATGCTTCTTAAGTTCATTCAACAATGATGATGATTGTCTCAAATACTCTGTTAAACTGTTCCATAGCCTTGGGGCAGCTACCGCAAATGTGCAGTCACTTCTGGTCTTTAGTGTCGATCGATATTTTGCGCATTAGATTGTAATGATGTCTTTGACTCATGAATATGAATAAGATCCACAATGTATGGAGGGTCTGTACCATGCAAAGATTTAAAAACGAAGATTAGAATCTTAAAATTAATTCTATAAGGTACTGGCAACCAATGCAATAATCTCAAGACAGGGGAAATATGATCATATTTCCGAGTACCTGTCAGTGGTCTTGCAGCTACATTTTGGACCATCTGTAATTTGTCCAAAAGTTTTGTTTGAGTACCGTAGCAAAGCGAGTTAGAATAATCTAATCGAGAGAAAATAAAAACACGAATGATCTTCTCCAAATCTATATGGGCTAATAAAGGCTTAATCTTACCAAACATTCTTAGTTGAATAAAACTAGTTTTAACAACATCGCTTATTTGAGAGTTAAATTTTGAAGCACTATCATAGATCACACCCATTTTTTTTTACTTGATGTTTCCTACAAGGGCTCAACATACTCAGGTTAATTCCAGCCGTATCACTCATTGCAGGAGGACCAAAAATAAACACCTCAGTTTTCAATTTATTAACACTCAAAAAGTTTGCAGCCATCCATGACTTTACCTCATCTACGCATGCCAACAAGTTTCCCATGGCACTGGAAGAATTTGGGTTAAAAGACAGATGCAATTGAAAATCATCAGAGTAAGAATGAAATAACACACCATATTTACCCCAAATCATTCCTAACGGTAGCATAAAAAGAGAAAAGAAAATGGGTTTTAAAATCTAACCTTGCGGTATACCACATGATAGGGGTGCTGAGAGCGATACAAACTGTGCAAACTGAAAAACTCCTATTTTTTCGAATGAATGACTTAATCTATTTTAGGGCATTTCCACAAATACCCACACATGTTTCAAGACAAGAATTGCCGTCTAGTTGAGCTAGAATCCCATAGTTTCCAACTGAGAAAATCTACTTGCTATGTTAGCTAGTGAAAACAATCCCAACTACCAAGAATGCTCATTAAGGCTTAAATGGGTGATTGCAGCTAAATATGATTGATGTTTTAATATTTTCAAGAAATAAATGAACTAAATGCATAATGTTATAAACTGAGCTACACAATAGCTGTCCTGTCTACAAACGGACTGGTACATATTTAGGGAAAATGGCAGCAAATGTTTCAAATGAACAAAAAACTTGACCAAGAGCTTGTCCAAGGAATTTGTCCTACTTTATGAAATTACATTTGTATTATGGCATTACTAACAGTGTATTTTCTCATAGCCTACCCTTAGAGTGACCAACATTTGCATCAGAGCCCTGCAAGAGAAAACATTTACTGTATGCCTGGACAAAGACTCGTGTAGGACCTTCAAACATGTCCAGAGGTAAATAAAGACAGGTAGCCACATTGTACCATAGATATAATAAATCTAGATGCTGCATTAGCTGCTGTTGCTTACTATCATGCATCAGTGCTGCTTACTTTTATACATCAACACTCGCCACATTAGGAGGGGTAAGAATCCCTTGCGTTAACATTGTTTACAAAATCTGATTTTTAGCAACATCATACATTTCTACATATTGCATTATACTGCTACTGATAGCTTTTAATCTACTAACAGCTATTAAAATCACTGTAATAAGAGGCTAGTAATAAACTTTGGAATTCCAGGAGGTTTTTTTTATTCATTTAACTAGAATAAGCAATAACACGACTACGTACAGTAAACTCTCGAAATATGAGCATCATGTAGAAATACACAGATCAGTTATTTACATTAAAATGAGCATTAAAACTGGACCATGGAGCAATAGAAGTAGTTGGCCTGGTCTGATGAATCACACTGTCTTTTACATCATGTGGACGGCCAAGTGTGTGCGCATCGCTTACATAGGGAATTCCCTAGATCTCCACCTCTCCACCAGGCCCCACCTTGCAACTTACAGGATCTGCAGCCAACATCCTGGTGCGAAATACCACAGCACACCTTCAGAGGTCTTGGTGAGTCCATGCCTTGAGGAGTCAGAGCTGTTTTGGCAACACTAAGGTGACCTACACAATATTAGGCAGGTGGTTTTAATGTTATGGCTAATCAGAGTAGCTTAACAGCAACATATTCATTGTAATTTTATCAAGTAACTTAATGAAATCTGAAGGTAGAGTGACACCTGTAGCTAGCTTAGTTATGACATGATATACACAGATTGCAAGATTAACGCAGATAATGATGCTCAATCACAAATCCAACTGCATTTAATCGCAACATTTGCAACAACTACAGCTAATCACAAATCCAACTACCAAATTACAAAAATGTATCTTACCAAATGCTACATATTGGATATTAGCCAAGAACTGAAGTTATTTTAATGAGAAGTAAAAAGAGCAATAAACTACAAGTCCCTCATAAAATAAAAACACAATTTCTCCTGAGAAAAATTATACTTGCTTCCAAATGCTGCCATTTTCACAAACAGCTTCATGGACTCTCTGAATTATGTTCAATCAATGCTGACATTGATCTGGAAAGTTGTCTTTGATGCATCAATCTTAGCTCAAAGCAGCATCTAGGTTTCTTATATTTGTGTATTGTGTATATCAGGACCATGATGTAGTATATTTGATGATTTAATTATTTGTTTAATATGAGTAACAGTGCTAAGGTAGATATATAATTTAGTTTCTCTGTTATGTAGCATAGAGGTGTCTCCGTGCACAGACCCTGGATACTCACTTCAGAAGAGCAAGTCTAAACACAGTCTGATGGAGGACGACTCGGGACTGAGCAAATTTCTGAGCAAGACTTTCTCTTTACCCATCAACACCTTCTCTGGAGCTTCTCAGTGACAATAATGCAACAATCATGCACACTCCTGCTACTGATCATGAACTCTACAGATTGAAATTACATACCTCTATGCATGTGTCTATGTCTGTGTATTTGGCATCTCACCCAATACAGGCAGGTAAAAACACAAGTAAAGTACAACAGTTTTTTTTGTTATTGCTATTCTGATTGTGTGTCAGATTGTGAATACCTCTGTATGATGTCTTTTTGATTATTTAAATAGTCTTATCCCAATATGGTTTTGTGTCAATCACTTCTATAGATAATCCAGATACAGCCTTTAATTTATTAATAATTTCTGCTGTAAAAGTATATCTAAATACTACATGTTTAGAAGATAGTAAGTATTCACAGTAAGTCGGTATTAGGGTGCATCTTTACTCATTTCCTATTCTCCTTCATCTAATTCACAAATTAGACAAGGAAGAGAAAGAAAGAAAACAAGCACCATATGCATGAAATCACTGAGATAAAAGAACACACAAAAAAATATTTATATAAAAGAAATATTTAGACACTTCGGCTGTAAGTAAAACTCACGTAAGCGATATACACACAAATTTTATTTATTAGTCAGTTTGATGTAGGGTAGATTTGCTAATACATGTGGAAATATTTATTTTTCATAACCAAAGATAGATGTCATTTACATCTTACACTCTGATGCCATTCTGTTGATATAATATCAGATGGGTGACAAGTCAGAGGGAAAAACATCATCTTAGTAAGCAGCTGGCCCTCCATGAATCACCAAAACAGCTTTAGTGTGCCTTGGTATACATTTTACATGTCTCTGGGACTGTCCTGGAGGGATGAACACAATTTTTTCAAAATATATTCCTTCAGTTTTAAGGATGGGGAGAACAGCTCTCCATAACACGTCAATGCAAAATGTGTTTAAATGGGTACAGAACTGGCGATTGTGAAGGCTAGAGCAGGAAAATACAGTATATGGAGATCACTTTTATTTTTGCACAAAATAAGAATTTTGTCTGTGCATGAAAATGGCTATATATGATGTGCTATCTGTAAGCCGTCATGTCTTGCACGTCTACTTCTTGCCACATAATGGAGGATAAGACAGATGCAATTGCAGATAAGAGCTTTAATGAAGATTATTATATCCAGATGGCAAGGCAAAAGATAAACAAAGACAGGCAGTGGTCAGGCATACAGGCTGAAGCAGGTAAGGCAGAAATCAAGGTCAAAGGAGTAAACAAAGTCAAAAAGCAGTCTAACAAACACTAGCTTAATGCTTGGTACATGCAGAGAAAAGATCAACTTAGCATATCCCATTGCGAAAACGTTGTGTATGAGAGTCTCTTTTATGTTGTGTGGTGTGATTGTGAGTGTAATTGGGAACAGGAGTCTAATTAATCCTCAGTCTGTGTGTAGTTTTGGGAGTTGTAGCCGTTGACCATGTTTGTAGTTTGTGGTGCATTCTGGGAAATGGAGTCATGAGTTTGCCATGACATGACACTTCTAGTAATCTGAATTATGATCTTCATAACTGCTTCCAGTCTTGCCAAGTTCTCTCTTTAATAAGAACTTAAGTCCAACAAATGAACACATGAGATGCAGTTGATAATTGTACCTGCTCCATACAAATCCTGGTACATTTCCATTTAAACCCTATCGGCATCATGACCTAAATATGACATTTTAACACCATAGAATGTCTTTATTTTCTTCAGCAGATCTTGATGCACCTCTTAGCCATGATGTGTTGTGCTTGTTCAAAACCTTTCTACAACAGTCTACATTTACTGTCTAGTAAAATTGTTAATGAATGATCTCAGTAGTGGTGTACACTTGAAATACACAAGTTTCAGGGACCTTGTCCCCCTTGTGGCCTAAACACATAGTGGACAGATGCACAGATAGCACAGTGTTTAACATAAGAACATTTTATCATGCATGTCACACATTATTGTATTATTTTATCAGTTTCTCACAAAAATGTTTTTAGTTATTCCATTATGTTTTTGTTATTCCACTGGTGAACTGATATGAAAATGGTGTGCATCTCAAGCATGTACTGAAGGCAGTACTTTAGATCAGTGGTTCTCAAAGTGTGATCCAGGGATTGTAAGCATATCAAGGGGGTCTTTATTGTTTTTGCAATGGTGGAATTCATAACCCATCATTTATTCATCTTCAGTAACCACTGTATTCTGATCAGGGTCACCGTAACTCCGGAGCCTATTGCCATAACACTTGGTGCAAGGTGGGAGAATTCATCCCGGATGGGAAGCCAGTCCATTGCAGGGCACCATTTACACACACATACACACACCCTTAAGTACACCTAATGGCAATGGACTGTGGAAGGAAGCTGCAGAACCTGGAGAAAACCCATGCAAACATATGAAGTACAATATGAAATGCTGCACAGATAGTAACCTGAGCTCGGGATTGAACCCAGGATACTGGAGCTGTGGGTTTAATCCAAACTTTAATCATTCAAAGCCAAGTAGGCTTATAAGTAATATCAAATTGGTGGAAAATTCATGGATAAAATACAGCCACTGCATCCGCAAAGCCACCAGTATTGTGGACGATCCTTCTCACCCCTCTCTTCACCCTCCTGCCATCTGGAAGAAGGTACATGAGCATCTGTGCCACCACCAGCAGTCTCTGCAACAGTTTCTTCCCTGAGGCAGTCAGATTACTCAACACTCTGCTTCCTCCCAATACTCACCTGGGCTAGTCAAACACCTAACCCAGTAAGACTCAGTATCACTGCACACCGCACTTTACATAGCTGTATCAGTCACTTTGTACATTTCTGCTATACTTATTGCTGCTAAATTACACAATAGTTTACAGTTTACAGCCCATGTTCTGTGTATTTGTGTCCTGAGTATTCACTTTTCTGTTGCTCTGTTTTGTGTATTTATTGTCCTGTACTTGTCTCACACTGTTGTGTAGTGCACTTTATGAAGCCTTACGTACTGTTCTGTATTGCACCATGGTCCTGGAGAAAGACATTTCCCTGGTGAAAAAACAACAACAATAGAAACCATCACAGAAATTCTAATGTTTCCACTACAAATACCAATACAAGCATCAGCTAACCATTACAGCTATTACCATTGCCATTATTGGTCCTTAATGGTATCTACTAGACATAACATGCCCCTCAAATTGATGCAATCCTCGAAAATCCACCATCCAGTGCATGACCCGGAAATCGAGCGAAGTCAACCATCCTGAAGGAAATATCAGTTCTCTAATTACATTGCAAGGAGGCAAGGAGTGAGGAAGCTTCCAGAGGAGCTAGGAGCGAGGATACACAGGTTTATCCTATGCAGAAGTGTTTCTTGTCGAAAAACCTGATGCACATATAAATTCCCCTCCTCCTTCACATCTGCCACAATCTCAAATAAAAAGTCCTTTGTTGATGTGATGGAATTTTATGTGAAATATAATTAAATAATAATATACCTACAATGAGTATTGTAATTATTTGATCCTTGCACGTTTAGATATGCAAAGCTGCACAAAAGACTCAACAAATTATGTTTTATTGATTAATTCATTGTTGAATAACCCAGACATTTCACATACTATCAGTGTATTTTGCTTTATTAAGAATGTTGTTATTATCCAAGCTCATACAACATAACAGACAGATCCCTGAAGCACAGTGAGTTCATCCAGCTGAGCAAGTGGTGCTGGTGCTTAAGTGATGCCACTTTGAAGTGATACTTGAGAGAGCGAGGATATTCCATTTGAATTGCTTCAGATCTCTCATCGCATCTTAGTGATGGGAAGCTTGGATCCTTTTACTGACTTGGATCTTTGAATCTCGTTCAGCAACACGAACAAATCTTTTTTTGACCGCCCCATAGGCGGAATGCAGTGGGGCTGTGAAGTGATGAACGAACGACTCGAACCCGAAGACTCGAGAGGGTAACTAACCATTTCTGTTTCCAGTACTGCATGGTGCATTGCCTATGGGGCGGTCACGTTCATAAATGACACATCACTATCGCGTCTCACACTTGCATCCTTCTCTCGCATCCTAAGGGAGTAGAGCAAAGACGCAAGGAAAGGAAGCGAGGAAAGGAAACGTGGACGCACAAATAAGAAATGAGTAGCACCCACACCCTTTATATACTACACTCCTTCCCGCCATGTTGAAATGTGATATTAGTGACCGCAGACAGGCGGCGCTAGTGAGTAAAAACGCCCCGAAAGGTAAGCAACTCTAGCCGTATACATTACTGTCTCTCACTCGCTTTCAGACGGATTGCGGCAACTTTCACACAGAACGGATACAAAGGATTTTCTTTTTCTATTTTCCACACCTAAACAGCATGACTCCACTGCGCTGTTAGGATACAGTCGGTAAAGGTAAATAATGACTTCTTTTTTCTTTTTTTTTCGCAGCATGACGTGTACAAACACATTGGAGCAGGTGTACAGGTAACAGCGCGCGACACAAATCCGGGTCTTTCCTACTTTTTAAATAGTCTAGATTGCTAAAGTTCCGTCTTTATAAGACATTGGATAGAGTGGATATTTTCCATATTTTCGCTTTGGCCACTTCCTGGTCAGGCAGTCTAATTTATTCAATAAGGAAACATGGCCACACGGTTGTAAATAATGTTCGTTTGCCATTTTAAACAGTTATAGTCCACAGCATGACCTACCTGAACCGGTATGTCAATACAGTTCCTGTAACAAGTTCTGTAAACTCACGCACTTTCCTTCCAGATGGTGTAAACACAATCCTCCTCTCTGGATGTATTAGCCCAGGTTCCATAAAGCCTATGCAAAGATGAACATGAACATTTCTTTACATCTCGATACAGTGGAATGTGCTTAAAGTTCAAATGGAGCACATAGATCAACAGTGTAAAAATCATCACGTGCTGAACCATATAAACCCATACTCAAACAGAACACAGCAAATTCCACCATATTATATAATTAGTTTGGCATTTATAAAAGTAGTTGTAGCCTAATTATTTCAAGATTACTCAGTTACAGACTTCTTTGCCAGTTTCTTTTGATGCTGTAGGCAGACAAGAATGCATACAGTGGGGGAAATAAGTGTTGGATGCGTCAACATTTAATTCGGTAAATATATTTCCAATGAGGCTATTCACATGAAATTTTCACCAGACATCAGTATTAACTCAAGAAATCCAGAAATATAAAGAATTCACACCATTAAAGTCCATAAATAAAGTTATGTGTAATAAAGTGGAATGACACAGGAAAAAAGTATTGAACACGCTAACTGAAATGTGTTTAAGCCTTTGTTTGTAATGACCGCTTCAAGACGCTTCCTGTATGAAGAAATTAATAGGCCGCAATATTCAGCTGGGATTTTGGCCCATTCTTCTAAACATTTTGTCTTTAAATCTTGTTCAATTGGATTCAAGTCAGGGGATCGACTGGGTCATTCTAACACCTTGATTTTGTTTTCTCTGAAACCAATTGAGAGGTTCCATTGCTGTGAGCAGTGAAGTGCATTGCCTATCGTTTTCTCTGTGACGATGGTACTTGCTGCCTTCAAGTGTATCTGGAGCTCTTTCCAAGTGGTCCTTGCTACTCTTCGGACTATTATTCTGACTCCCTGGTCAGAAATCTTGCGAGGAGCTCCAGTGCGTGGCTGGTTGATGATGGAGTGATGTTGCTTCTACTTGGGGATAATGGCCCCAATGGTGCTTACTGGAGGATTCAGAAGTTTTGAAAAACGCCTGTATCCGATTCCATCAATATGTTTTACAACAATAAGGTTGCGAAGGTCTTGGGAGAGCTCTTTGCTTTTACCAATCATGAGATGTTTCTTGTGTGACACCTTGGTAATGAAAAGCCTTTTTGTAGATCATCAATTTACTAACCCAGCTGATATTAATTTGCACAGATAGGAGGGATACTTACAGATTTCAGCTGGTTCCTTGCCTTGCCTTACCTTGCCTTGGAGAACTACTTTTTCTTAGCATGTTCAATGCTTTTTTCCTGTCATATGACTTTATTTATGGTCTTTAATGTTGTGAATTCTTTATATTTCCAGATTTCTTGAGTTAATATTCATGACTGGTGAAAATTTCATGTGAATAGCCTCATTGGAAATATATTTACTGAAAGAAATGTTCAATACTTATTTCAATACGCGTTCAATACTTATTTCCCCCACTATACATTACCAATCAAACGTCTGGATGCCCCTGCTCATTTAAGGGTTTTCATAATTTTCTTTATTATTTTAGGGTAATAACACACTGTAGTTATGCAATGCCTAAGGGAAGTGTTAAATTCTTAACGGTGTTCAGAAGCTCTTTGCATTTTCTTAACCAGCTTCGTGTAGGAGCTTCACCCAGGAGGCTTTTCCCAAATAGGCAGAGTTCCTCAATGCTTCTCCTAAGCGCTAAATGAACTAGAAGAACTACTTGTTTTTAGTAAAAATGTATTAAAAATGCAGTTTTATTCGGAAAAACATTTTATACATGGGCATTAACTTCATTATTAACTTTACGTTTGTCTCCACAAAAAAACCCATTAAGGGCGTTAATTCTATTTAATCTTGTGTGCTCAAAGTTTTGACTAGTTGTGTACAAAAAAAAACCCCAACACTTTTGTTCACAGGGAAATCTGAGACAAACTGGTTAAATTAAAGGTTGCTTGGGCTTGGGTAAAGCTAGCCATATAACGAAGCAAAAACAAAACAATCATATTTTAGCAGTAGTTTATATATAAACATACACTACACAACAGGTCTTTGTGTTGAAACAAAGCAATGGCATGGAATGTTAAACATGTGCACAGTACTCCTAAAAGTTAGCAAATAATTGAAGACGGATGTATTTACTAAGCTGTGACTCAGTAAAAAAAAAAAGTTAGTTACTTACCCTACTATTAACTTATTTATTTATTCATTCATTCACAGAGGTCTTATGACTGTTTGGTGTAACAGAGGGAGCAGCCATGAAAAGGAACAAGCAATGGGATGTCAGAGGAGCAGTAGGCTTTGCAGCTTTCTTCCATTTCCTCTATTCCTGTGCCAGAGGCTGCCTTTTGCCCTTCCTCACCATTTACTTTCGGCACCTTGGCCTCACTGCTGCCATGACAGGCACCATCATGGCTGTTAAACACGTAGTTGCGCTGGTGTGGACACCTCTCTCCTGCATCCTGGCCAGGCGCCATAATAAACGGCGCATGGTCATAACAGGGTCTCTCGTTTGCTCAGCAGCAGTTGCATTAGTGCTTCTGCTCTTCCCACCCACAGGAAAGAGCACAGAGAGCCGAAGTTGTAATATTAGTCAGCTGAATGCAGTACATGAGCTTAGCTCAACTACTCTGAAACCCAAGACAACGCTACAAAAATTCTCTGCACCTGTTTTGTTCTCAACAGAACACAAGATGACGCCTACCGAAGAGTACAATAACACTGAATCCATACCT